>NW_027110397.1:94263-95330 GCF_000696795.3 Halyomorpha halys
GTTAAGTTAGTTAAATTTTGCGTTTTGAATTTTTAAAGTTCTGTTTTAAATTTGTTTGTCAATTTAGTATAATGAGTTTTATCTGATGGGTATCTAGTCCTGTGCCACTTCGCTCTTGCTCTGCGTTTTTCCTTTAATAAGATGCGCATGTGGTGTGGCAAGTTAGTAGGTATGGTATTATTAGTTTTACTGATAGTTGTGTTGTCGTGTTTGCAAAATCTTATAGATTCTATAAAGTTTTCCATGGCTTCGTCAATGTCATGTTTAGTCTTAAGTGGAATTTTTAAGTCCAGTTTATTTTCTAAATCATCACGAAATTTGTCCTAGTTAAATCGTCCTTTAATCAATGAGGGAGGAGAAGGCTTAGGAACGAAGTTCGAATGTAAGAAAAGGATAACTGGATTGTGGTCTGAGGAAAGGTCATCTATAAATTCGATATTGGTCCGGGAACAGGAAATTTGGGAGGTGATAAATATATCAAGGATACCGGGACGTTTCTTGAGGGATGTAGGCCAGTAAGTAGGATGTATAAGGTTGAGGCCACGTTTCGTGTCTTCACGGAGTTTTGAATTTTAGAAAAAAACAGTATATTTTTTATGTTACTTCTAATGTATTCAGAATGAAATAATATTATATTCTAATGCTTCGTGAGCCCCGAATAAAGAAATGAGATTGATATCTCATCTACGAGATTTAATTTTTCTTATCTAACATTTACATTTACATGCTACAAGTTTTCGCCTAAAATATTTCGACTTTATCGAGACTATGGAAATAAGATTGTATATTTATTGTGAGTAGTTTGGCTGGCGCACGCATCTATCTTTCCTTTCTACTATCAGCATCATTATTCATTTTTATACGGAGGTTGAGCTAAAAATACAAATGAAGATAGTTTGAGTCCGTTTGAAGATTCTTAATAACTGCATCTTTACTAAATTATGATGTTGACCAATCTGATTGTAATTTTTTTTTTTTAAAGGTCGAGTTTTTTCAAGACCAAAGCTTTACTAATGAGCAAGCAGTAGCGCTCCATACGCAAGACCCAAGCTTTACTAATGAGCAAG
>NW_027110397.1:96495-103485 GCF_000696795.3 Halyomorpha halys
TTGGACTTGTATTACGTAGAGGTAAACAAGTCGGATCTTGGACTTGTATTACGTAGAGGTAAACATGTTGGATGTAGGACTTGTGCTACGTAGAGGTAAACATGTCGGATGTTGGACTTGTGTTACGTAGAGGTTAACATGTTGGATGTTGGACTTGTGTTACTATCTTCGATTTACACTCTTTTTAAAATCAATAGGAACTAAAGGAAAATAGGTGAGGAAACTGTTATCGGTGAAGTAAGTGGGAGATGATAAAAAATATATGATAAGAAATGACACTGGATAACTGCACTTAATAAATTCAGCTTTCATTTCGTTAATTATTTATTATCTATTGTTGGGGAAATTGTTTAATTTACTAAAACATGGAGAGGACAAATGTTCATCTGTAGGGAGTTGTAAAATAATGTTAACTGAGCAGAAAGGTGTCGATGCGGCAGAAGCACTTGCCCAAACAGCTTTTACTTATTGCCCAGTGCCCAATATACTCCAAGTGTTTTTGTCGAATTTAAGCAAACTTGTACGAGCCAATCCAAATAATCCAAATTCCCACGCTTACACATTAGCGAATTTGCTATAGTTTAGCAAACGTGTACGGTGTCGGTTTTTCGGAGACAAATTATATGGTGTATGCTGTGTGAATAGTTCGTGTTCAGTTAGTATTGTTTTAAAAGAACTGCTAACAGATAAATTTTGATATGATTTTAATTAATTAAAGAATGTTCCCAAGAACAGTTAATCAATAATTAACAATAGTTTAAGATTATATATTTTAAAATCTTGTTAATTCATTTTAGAATTTTATTTTTGTACAAATATACATATAGCGGAACATTATATGCCTGGATAATTAAATTAATAAGTATCTTATTTAAACCCTAGAATGAAAGTTGAATTTAATAATAGCTATCTAATATCATCTCTATGGATATTTATCACCTAGCATATTATCATCTGCCCATATTTACGTTTCCTTTCACTTTATCTCTTCTCTTTTAATTTTGTTTCATTCTATTACGAAAATAGTTTAAATGAAAGGTAATAGTCAAGACATGTTTGAGGTCCACCATGTTTGGCTTTCTGGAATACAAAAGAGTTTGAATATGGACGTTTGCTTACCAAGCACATGTGGTAAGTGGTCAAGGTGTCAATTCAGCTTATGATATAAATATTTTTTTATTTAACTGTTTTAAGTTTAATCATGTTTTATTTGTGGAGCGGAGGAACACCATCCTTTCCTTTAATCAGTGAAACTAAGAAAGGTATACTTGAACCAATAAATTCGCCAATAGATCAGTTTGGATAGTCAAATACTGAAAAACCGGGCTTACAGTGTCGTTCACCATAAAGAAGTTCACCAGTATTCAGTAATTTACAGCGAGATAGAAGAAAAGCGAAAAGAGTGGCTTGTAATTGGAAATATATCTGATGATTGTTGGGCTTAAGGTCGCTCCCAATTTGTTTCCTTGCTCGATATGGAAATTCTCCCTGGGTCAGGGAACAGCTCAGGCGAGCTCCCCATTAACCTTTTCTCCCATATCTTCCCCGCCTTTAGGCATGATATCAAACAAGGCTTCCAGTTTTTTACTCCTTCCTTTTGCAATTGTAACCATCAATTTAGTAAAAAACCAAAGCAGAGAGTAATGGCACGAAGGTCCTAGTGCTAACTGAATAGATTGAACCTATCTAAGGCAACTCTTCAAATAAATAAGAGTTATTAATATGAATATAGCTAGTAGTAAATAGAACTAAATATTTTTTCCAGATTGAACACACATCTTCGGAAATAAGAATATATGCTACTCGATGCTATACTCGAAATCTGAGCAGTAATTTACCCTTGGAAAGCCAAAGCTTTTAGAAAAAGTAATATTTAACATAAAGCTGTATAAAATAATGGAAAACGTCTCTTCTAACACGCTCAATGTCTCTTTTTAATTTTGCCAGTCCGATTAATGTTTTTATTTCCTAAATTTTTTATAATTTGACAAAACCAATATGAACCTTTCTTTTTGAAGGCAGAATAACAAACTCCAATTTACAGCGAGATAGAAGTATATATATAATAACTAACTCCATTTAATTCAGATGTCAATTTGAATAAACTTTTATATTTCTGCTGGAATTTTCCAACTGACGAATTAAAAATGTTACAACGATAAATTAAAACTACTTTTGTGAAACTGTTGGAATTGAAGATTGTTAATCTTTCAAATGACAGCCCCATCTGGAAAATTAAGGCGATAAAGTATTGCGACAGTAAACAATGTAGAAATATCTTTTCTGGAAGCAGATATGTAAATGTCTAATCAAAGTATTGGGGGGGGGGCGAGTGAAACTTGTCTGATACGCACACCACGTAGACTGATACGCACCACAGACAAGATGTCTGATACGTACGATTTTTCAATTTACCTATCTTAACCTAAATTAATGATTTTTCTCACTCCCCAATGGGTTTCTATAAGAAGGAGATGGAGAGAGCAACAACATTTAACCATCAAAGTTTCCATAATCCGAAATTCAAAGTATCCCTCGACATGCTCAATTGGAGGAAAATATAAATTCATTGCGCTTCAAGTCAACAGCGAGTATTCAATAATTATCTTTTTGAATATATACATATCTTCATACACACATACATATCATACATAATCCTTTGACGAAGATCAATAAAACTTACCTTATATCAGGGAATCGTTATTAAATATGTGATTGGAATTATTATAGAAACTGTGGACAAGCGACGTTTCGTGCAGTAGCTGAGGAAGGAGCGATGGAGTGATAAAGGGGTTCTCTAATCAGATCCAGGCAAGAAAGGAGAAAGTAAAGGCGATCGAGTTTATCTATGAAGTAGATCTGTTCGGGTAATGGCGCCTAGCGGCCAAATGTCCGTTCCCGATAGGGTTAGAGCGCCATCTATTCATCTGGTATCGCACCATTATTCACAATATATTGGTTTTTAATAATTTACTGTAACAATACTTAAAAACTATAATAAAAACATTTAAAGTTCAATGTAAAGTTGAAGATTTTTTTTTAACATTGTTATTAAAAGTTCCATGTAATGCTTTACTTAGAGTTTGTTTTACTATTGTACTACACGACCTATTTATTTTGTTTTATGTTTAAAAACGAACACTCGGAGATCTACATTTCCATCCTCAACCTGGAGTCACACTGGACGGGAAACTAATCCTCTCCAGTCAGATCCGGAAGAGGCTCGAGCTGGTTCAGCTTATCCATAGGCTCTATGACAGTCGTCGATGTTCTTCCTCTAAATAAAACTTCAAATTTATGATGCTTACCTTAGAAAGCTATCACAGCCTTCATTCCTTCATACCCATTCCTTCAACTCCGCCTCTGCCTAATACCAATTCCTCCAAATCCGCCTCTGCCTAATACCAATTCCTCCAAGTCCGCCTCTGCCTAATACCCATTTCTCCAACTCCGCCTCTGCCTAATACCCATTCCTCCAAGTCCGCCTCTGCCTAATACCTAAACTGATTATATAGTATCAATTTACTTTTCAAAAGGGGAAAACCTACACGAAAAAAAAAATTATTATTACTCTTTACTACTAACATCACTCCATGACATCTCAAGACATTAAAAGTTGCTGGAGGTATCAAATTCTTGTTTTCATTTGTAAATTGCAGATGCGTTTTTTTTTTATTTTTACGAGAGTGTCTTCATAAGACTCGAATAAGGTGTGGGATTTTTTCCCACTAAAACCAAGCTCCCTAAACTTGTTTCTGACCCTCCACGGGACCGCCAATAGGCATTACATCATGGAGGGGAGTGGCTTAGTGCCGTCTCATTGTTTTCAGCTACCTCCTGGTTCGCCTTTTTTTCTCCTCATTTCTTAACGTTTGCAACACCTGTGCAGCGAATCGTTGGCCTGCCATCCAGTAATCGTGCTTGAACAGTATAATGTTGACGGGACTAAGCCGCAGACTCCGACGCGTTTGCTCAATACTTTCTTCATGAAAGCGGGTACATAAGAAGAAAATGTGTTCTGCACTCTCTTCCATTCCTGGGCACAATGGATATTCTCCAGTCTCATCGAGCTTAAACCTATACAGGTAGGCTCTGAAGCAACGATGCCCTGTGATAAACTGAGTGATATAGCAGCCTACCTCCCCGTGGTTCCTATTCACCCAGACCGGCCTGTGCGCCCACCTTCCACTGAAAGCCATATCCCAACGACGTTGCCTTTTTCTTACAGTCTCCTTTCTTAATTCGTCTCTGGGAATATGGTCAGCATTAAGAGTGCCTCCTCTCATCGGCGATCAGCTCAATCGGTGGCATCCTGGCCACCACACAACCCGCTTCGTATGAGACTATACCTATAGCGAAACGCGCTGATCATTCTTAGCACACACCGACACTATCGGTCTTCTATAGGCCTCAGTATCCAATGCATCCTTCCATGTAGATGTGAGAGGTGTGTGTGTTATGTTTTACGATGGTAGGTGGAAATCTTCAAAAGACAGGAATAAGCCCTTGTTTAACAAATCGTCGTTGGGATTTTGTGTATGTGTGTTAATGCTCGAAATTCCAAGACTTTAACCAATAGAGTAATTGAGATAGTATAAAACAAAAATCACAAAGATAGTATGAAAAAAAATACTCCATCTTGGTCTTTACTACTATCTAGGAGTAATGTACTATCTCCATTTGGTTAATATGTTGATATTATAGCGATGCCCCTGGACCTCATCCTAAGGGAGGATGTCCTTAAATATGAAGTTAAGAGGCAGGGACTAGAAGCGCTGCCGGAGGAGCTCTGAGAGAGGATCGGTGAGACTCCTAACTTATGGAAGAAAATACTGCGAGAGGACTCAATACAGAAGTGGAATGGACGGTGGGTAGCAAGCCAGAAGGGCGCTACTTTGAGAAAATTCTTCCCTACCGCCTTTTCTAGATTGAAGGCTAAATGGGTCCTCCCAGACTATTGGGTCTCACAGATCCTAATAGGACACGGGGGTTTCGGGGAAAGCTGCAGAGCTTTGGAAAGAACATCGACCCCCAGTGCCCAACGTGCGGAGTTCCTGAAACAGCAGAACACGTAATAATAGATTGCTCTGCCATGGAAGAACACCGAGCCAGGCTGTCGAGAAAGACCGGGATTTACGCCCTCGCCGAGTCGGACCTTCCCAGTTTGATAGAAGAAGAGAATTATCCCTTCAAGGAGTTCATTTACGGGTGGAAGGAGGTAGTGGGCCCCACTAATTACACGATGGGAAGGACTTGACCGCCCAACATCGGCGAGCCACCAGAAGATGAGGAAGCTAACCCAAACTAAGACCAGGAGGGCTGGACCAGCCTGGTAACTGCAGGAGCCACCCAGACGGATGCAGTGGAAAAGGTACAGCTCCATCAGACGTAGCGCTGGGCTGCACTACAGTAAAAAAAAAAATAAAAAAATAAAAATTAATTGAATAATTAACAAAAGAATAAAAAAGGAAAAAAATTGGTGGTCCTAGGGAGTAGTGGCATGCGCAAACCCCAGCGCACTACCCCACTGCTCCCGCACCCCGTATGCCAGAGATGGCAAGGGAGGGGGATAAAAATAAAAAAAAAAATAAAAAAAAGTTAATATGTTGATATGAGATGTGCTATTGGTGGGGTGTAATTGTATGATGATTCCTAAATTATTAAAAACATTGACTGGTTTACTGATTACTGATTTTTCAGAGACTTAAGATATTGTATCAAGAATCTTCCAGTTTTATCCTTACAGTTATTTTTGTCTCTTTTTTTTGATTTTCGTTCATGAATGTTAATGACTAGCGAGGATTCCCGTCCTAAGGACAATTGTTCTGCTTTATCTTTTTTCCACTCTCATTCAACATAATAGTTATTAAGTTAACCAATAATTTATTATTTATTTATGCTCTCTTATAATATTTTATAAGTAATTGTTAAAATGGTTAAGGCTTTAATCATAAATTTTTGATTGATATAACTTAAACATGGACAAGGAGCAGGACAATGTCGTACTTCAATAATAATCAAGAATTTTCGATTGATATAACTTAGACGTAGCAGAGGTATATATTACCCCAGTATTAAGATAGGGATACACAGGCAGCTTTTATTATGTAGATAATGTAATTAACCATAATATAACTCAAGATTGAGAGCTTATATTTATTTTTGTAATTCTAAACCACAAACTCTTCTAACGCTAATCAATCAATTGGACTTTCCCATAATCTTAAATCAGTTCGCCAAAGTCCTTTCATCTCCCTTGGGATAATATGCAGTTATTTCATCTTCAAAAACCCTAATCCGTCGCACTAATAGCTGCAGCGATTTAGCGACCATAGCCAAGAGTAACGACCCTCGGATCGATAGAGTAAAATGCCTTCTTTATCTAGAGCCGATAGCATCTAAGCCAGATCTTTCTCTACCTCTTTGTTGCACGCCATCAATGACGTCATCTAAGACGTTATTCCTAACTCCCCAGTAATATCGACTTTTGTGTAAAACTTTATTACACACACATAGATATGTCAAGTAGTAATAAATAAAGAAAGATTTAGAAATAAATTCTATTTTTTTTTTTTTTTTTTTTTTTTTTTACAAATATGCTTCCGAAGGATTTTCTTCTCTTCAAGCTAAAGTTCTCAACTATTACTTCAGTCATAAGATTAGCTTTTTCCTACAGTATTCTATTTCATCTCTTTATTTGTCATTTAATTGTTCTTTTACAATATTCCTTTCCTTATTATATCGTTTCTGTTGTTTTATTGTTAATTAGTTGCTAATCATCTTTTATAGCCGTATCTGTAATTACTTGAAGAGCAAAAACTATGATAGGATTATCTCCTATCGTTAGGTTAAATTTTTATTTACAAACGTTTCTACCTAAAAACTGCTTCGATAAAATAACCTGCTGCAACGCGCGGCCTCACCACTAGTGCAACTTACTAAACTAGTAACATCAGGACCACTAGTGCAACTTACTAAACTAGTAACATC
>NW_027110397.1:104010-105616 GCF_000696795.3 Halyomorpha halys
ACATCAGGACCACTAGTGCAACTTAGTGAACTAGTTACATCAGGACCACTAGTGCAACTTAGTGAACTAGTTACATCAGGACCACTAGAGACCAGAGAAGACAAAAAATATTTATTTAAATATTTATGAACAAAAAGTATTTATTTAAATATTTATGAATTAAAAATATTTATTTCTCATTTTAGGGTTCCTCGAGCTGGGAACACCGATTATAAACTTTGTTCTTGCTAAGAATAAAACAGTTCTTTTTAAAAAAAGAGAAAGAAGTTGTCATGCGGTTGGAAAAGATCGTGTGGTCTCGGCATTATCTATTCGAATAGGATTTATCAATTTTTTTTATTTTAATTTTTAATTATGTATAAAATTCAATAATATTTATACAAATCCGGATTATGCTAGCAATGAGAACTGTTTATTTTTTCAAATAAACAAAATTAAAGGCACTTGCGGAACAGAAAGATTTTTTGTAAATACTTTATTTAAGCTCTGTTAGACTAATTCCAAGGAGGATATTGTCTGACTTATACCTCTTCGTTTAGAGATCGGCTCATCACGCAGACAATTTAACGAAACTAACCGTTTTAGACTCAGGGGAGCTCAAAAGATGTATAACCGTCAAAAAACACTACCCTCATACATAGGTAAGAGTAATCAAATTATCCATATTTTTGTGACTTACAAAAAAAAAAAAAAAGAATATACAAGGAGAGACAAATTTTGAACAAAGTTGAGTTCCTGAGATAGAAATAATAATTAATAGAAGTAATTTTCTGCCAAGAATACAACACTACAACAAAGTCGTAAACATGCACTTACAATCGGGAGAGATCGGGTCGTCTTGTTTTTTGCGATTAAAACCTGTCTATATCTTTTTCCTTATTTTCTCTTTTAGTTGTTCATTATTATTATTTTTGTATGTTTTGTGCTTATCCATTATTTAGTAGTTGCCATAGTGAGAAATGGTTACTTATTTGAAATGAAATAAATTAAAGCTACTTTAGGGGAACATTTTTTGAATGAGACATTTAATAATTAGAAACGCCACGTCAATAGTAAAATTTAAAATACCTTTGAAAGTGAATTATAGCCAATTGAATTGAGTTTAGGATGGTACCAAAACTATTATTCTGTGGCTCACAGAAACATTTTTCCTCCAAAAAGATGTTTTTATGAATTTTCCACCATTGTGCGGAAGTAGACTAAATGCTGCTTCTAGTATTGAAATGTTGGATTTTGTTTCAAAGATGGAAGCTAGGGCTGTAGCGCCTGGAACAGTGGCTCCTGTATTTGCATATCTCGAGTGGGCATCTTTATGGAGAGCTTGTTTGAATTATTGCTCATGAACATGAAACCAGCCGAATCTCTCCTCCGCTATCAAAACAAAAATGTTAAATCAATTCTAAAATACCCAAAATAGTTTTCTTTAAATTTGTACTGTGGTAGTAAAGAGTGAAAGAGATATCATGGAAAGTGATTAAATCAACTTCAAGACAGTACAACATTAAAATTATCTAAATCGGACCAGCATTAGCAAGGATTTGTACTTTGGCTTCTCGTAGATATAGTAAATATTGTACTTTGGCTTCTCGTAGATATAGTAAATATT
>NW_027110397.1:106696-113759 GCF_000696795.3 Halyomorpha halys
AAAAAAAAAAAAAAAAAAAAAAAAAAAAAAAAGGAAGTATTATGTACGTTGGCTTCTCGTTTTTGTCTTAGTATAAAATATCACTCAATTATATGTAATGCCACTTAACATTGAAAATGTTCAGAAAGATATCCTACCGCCTACACCATCTCATCACATCACATCAATCACTCCGATTGAAATTACACATCTATAAAAGCTTACTCCGTCCAACGCACCTCTACGGCACTCTCTTGTTCACCCACCTCACCAATGGTAGACAGCGCCATCTACAAAACATCCAAAATTCTGTGTTGTGGAAGATCTTGCGGACTACAAGATGGAAGAAGGAGTCAACGGTCCCGGACTGGACGTTTCAACGGTCTTGGACTGGACGTTCCAACGGTCTCAGACTGGACGTGCCAACGGTCCCGGACTGGACGTTCCAACGGTCTCGGACTGGACGTTCCAACGGTCTTGGACTGGACGTTCCAACGGTCTCGGACTGGACGTGCCAACGGTCCCGGACTGGAAGTTCCAACGGTCTCGGACTGGACGTTCCAACGGCCTTGGACTGGACGTTCCAACGGTCCCGAACTGGACGTGCCAACGGTCTCGGACTGAACGTTCCAACGGTCTTGGACTGGACGTTCCAACGATCTCGGACTGGACGTTCCAACGATCTCGGACTGGACGTTCCAACGGTCCCGGACTGGAGGTTCCAACGGTCCCGGACTGGACGTTCCAACGCTCTCGGACTGGACGTTCCAACGGTCCCGGGCTGGACGTTCCAACGGTCCCGGACTGGACGTTCCAACGGTCTCGGACTGGACGTTCCAACGGTCTCGGACTGGACGTTCCAACGGTCTCGGACTGGACATTCCAACCGTCTTGGACTTCATCAGGAGGAGACTTATTTAATTCCTCGACTCATATTCGCGCCTAAAACATCAAACAAAGCCACTAACTCCAGAAATTACAACCAGCGCCTCCGCCAGAGCGGTATCATGCGGTAAGCAGCATCATCCCCTTGAGCAATGGCCTCTGTAAATACTCTTAGTTGCGTACATGCACTGCGCACTGCACACTGCATGCAGGCCATTATGTGTTAACGAACTTAATCTGTGTATGCCCCATCACTATCTAATATCACAAGTATAACCCTAGTTATATACCTCAAAACCTCAACCAGCACGTTCATATTTTGAAATGAAACCCAGTTTCAGAGAAAAACGAAACCCCAGCAAACAGCATGTCTCGTATTAACATGCAAATTATAATTTCGAATAGAGGGTTTATTACAAATAGAGGAAAAATAACAAACAATACTGACTACTATATCTCAAAATGGACACATGGTTCTATATAAAACGAAAATCATTTTAATCATCAAGCATAAGTAAAGATGGGACTCCGTTATTCCAGAATAAAAAAAAATTAAATTGTTTCCCACTTTCATGAAATAAAAAAAAAAAAAAAGTAGTGTATTTTTATGGTACGGGAAGGTAGAGGTTTGATAGTTTGTTTCTAGACCAATGGCAAACCATCCATCATAAAAAAATGGTTTGCAAATACCATACTTTAGAACTTGTTGAACCAAAACTGTTGAATTTTAACATTTTTTTTGTTCGATATTTTCAAGGCAAGGGCTGCAAACATTACCAAGTCCAGTAATTTGTTGTTATTTAGTTTACATCTTAGTCACTTTAGGCTGTTGATGTGAGATGTGCTATACTTTGCCCAGATTTATTTCAAATTACATTTTTCTAAATAGGCAATCCGCTGATTGCGTAACACATTAATCGTACATTGATTTTCCGAATTTAATCAAAATCATAATAGTCGTTAGAGCCAGTTTTGAGAAAATGCTATTGTCCAGGCCAGAGACTGAACCTAAGAGATTCTAGGTTTAATTGGATTTGAATTTTGGTTGATTTCAAATTTGGTGCCATCTTGGAAGGCAGGGAAAGCCATTTCGTTTACTTTCATTTACCCTTGTTCCTCCCTTTCTTTGATCTTTTCTATCTCGTCCGTTCATTTCTTCCCAAGGGACATATGATATTTATTCCTGGGAGGATAAGAACTCTTAATGCTCACCACACAATAGATACACCACTCTGACATACGGCTGTACAATGATTTTTGATAAGCTAGAGTTAAATTTGCCAATCAACTTTAAGGTGGGCGGGATGTTCAGGCCAGAGACTGAACCTAAGAGATTCTAGGTTTAATTGGATTTGAATTTTGGTTGATTTCAGATTTGGCGCCATCTTGGAAGGCAGGGACAGCCAGCCCTGGTAGGGATAATCCCTCAAAGTTAAAACCTGCAGATGCCACCAAGAACCGACCCCACTCTGTCACAAGCGCTAGAAGAAGGATGGCCAGGTAGACCGGACGAGTGTGGCAATGGCGGCACCCAGCACGGAGGCCGGCCCATCTCTGCAGATCCAACAGGTGACATCTATCCATATCGTGGTCTTGCCACTCATTTCAAGTAAGGGAGCATCTTACATCTTTCATTAATCAAAAACCGTGACTCACATCATCAGCGCCTCATCTCAGCGATGGCACCCATAGTCAAAATTGGATCTAACTCACTAACACTATTATTATTTTTTTTTTTGACTTACCAATTTCTCTACCAGCTGGGTTATTTTTGTTTTTCTCAATATATATTACTTTCTTATCAATAATTATGTTTTTTTTAATAGATAAATCCCAAATTAAATTTATTGTTTATTTTTAATACATTCTCATGTTAAGGCAATGCCTGGGAGCAATTCCCCATTAGGCATTGCCAGGGAGCAAGTCCCTTCAGAGTAATACTGTATATATATAATTTTATTTTTCATTTTCGATAGCCAGTCTCAGTTAAGGCAATGCCTGGGAACAATTCCCCATTAGGCATTACCAGGGACCAAGTCCCCTGAGACCATATAACTCATTGCTATTTTTATTTAAAATGTTAAGCTCCGAAAAATTATACGATGACCCGGGGAAGCGGAACCAGTCCTAATTATAATTATTAGTGGCCGGTTGTATTGGTAAGTTCACTTTTGAACCTCCAGTGCCGCCACAGCTATAATAATATTGTAGGTAAGTGAAAGTAAAGATGCCCGATGAACCATTAATTTAATATTTGTCTTACAGTAATATATATTATTAGTAAAATAATATTATCATTTGTCTTACACGAATCGGCTTTTATATAGCTTATACGTGAGTTCTTCCGGCTTTGAAGTCCCTAACTCTAAAACTTATAAAATATATGAGTATTCTTGAAGAACTTTGTTGCTCTCTTTATTTAAAAGAAAACTACTTACTGTATTACTTTATAGCCAATAAGAATTGAGTGGCTCCTGCATAATAGTCAAATTTCCAGTAATGCCTAAGTTCACGCTAGCTAGCAAATAATGCTTCATCACGGAACAAACTCCTCAGGGCTAAAGTCACTGGACTCTCGGAACGCTTTCATCATAATTTACATAGAAATGATATCGCTGAAAGAAAAGCCAACATCTAATCGATCTTAGCAACAGTCGGTCGCTTAGCTGGATTTTAATTTTACCCTGTATTCTTCCAGGTTCAAAATATTTCATCAAAACCAATAATTAAGTACAACATAATATGATAGAGTGATTTAGATAAGAGTATCTTCACAAAAAAATGACACGTTATTAAAAAGAACGTTTTACTAAGGGAATATCTCCTTGGGTGGAGGGCAAAGCAGGGCCTCCAGGAGATCCCAACCGCATCACTGATATTGAAAGGCATTCTGAGGGCCCATCAGGAGAAAAAAACTTATTCGCCTGGACAATTGAAGGAAATAGTGAATGTCTTGAAGCAGTAAATATTGAAGTATTTAACTTATCTTTTTTTTTTTTTTTTTTTCGAGAAACACCTAAAATTTTCACCATTTTTAATTCGGAGCCCATACCCTTAAAAATAGCCGCAACCCTTAGAAATGTCATAGATCATAAAATAGTCTAAACTTCCTAAAATATCAACTCTTTAAGAGTAATAATTCTCGAGATAAATTTTGTCAAAGAGCAACATTTTGTACCAAATAACAAAAACCTAATATTTTATGAATTAATTTTAGTAAATATGATGAACATTCTTACACTAACGAAGATTAAAATGCTATGTGCTACACTATACAACTAGCTTTAATTTGGTTGCTAATAGACATATGTACGCCAAATAGTTCCTAAGATATAATTTTTCATAAACCAAACTTTTTTTTTCCGGAGAATGAGAAATCAATATATTGTGAATTTATTTTGGAGAATATGAAGGAAGCTCCAACTCCTTCAAATAAACTCACAAAGTATTGATTGGCATTTGGAAATAATGTTGCTATTTACAGAAGTGTAGCAGGGTAATTGTTGAACACAAAGAGTTCTATTAGAGCTCATACTTTATAAAATGTATTCTACTTCAAATGATGTTCAATTAGGATTTCAGTTTTGTCTTGGTCGATATCCTAACGATATCCAGCTCCGGATCAAAAATTGACTTTGTATAACGTTTTGAAACCGCCGCCATTTTGTATTCCCTCATCAATTTCGACTAGTAACTATACATAATTTTTATTAAAGTAATCAAAAATTTGCAGTGAAGTAACTTTTTTTTCTTCGGGCTGTCTGTCTATCAATTATTAATATCCCAAACTAAATTACCATTTTTATATTTTAATCCCTTTTCTCCAGATTAAAGACCAGCTAAGAAAAGAGAAATTTAATGTCAGGTTCATGCCCAAAGGAGCCGCCTGAGGCAATAAAACATATATATAAAGAGAGAGAGAGAGAGAATTAAAAAAAATATCTTTCGAAATCGATACAACAAAACCTCTATATCAGTATATCAAAGCCAATACATGAACACATCAAAACCGATGTATCGATACATCAAAGCATATATAAATCAATATATCAAAACCTTAGAAATTACAAAAAAAAATTTCAGTCGGAATATTTCTATATTTACTTATGTTTCGCATATATCACCGTTTGGAAATATTTCCATTTGCAACTATAGTTGGATATTTCAATAATAAGACTTGAATAAAATTTACTTTTTCCTCTATTTGTTAAAAGAAATATAATCCAGTTTATAATAGAATAAAATAAAACAATAAGAGTAGGCCACTGATGTACTTTGTTCCTAATACTAATAGCATTACTAATACTAATTATTACATATGTATGTGTGTTTATTATAGAAAAAATTCCAGTAATTCACAGAACAATTATCAACAAATATTAAGAACGTTTTTAACCCAAAAAATATATCACTTATATATCATATGGCGAGAAGTTTCAAACAGATTTGCAGTATTACAATTAACACAACTAATTGTAAAATAATGAAACATAAAATGAGCTATAGATAAAAGTGGGTTTAAAAGAATTAAAAATAAAGAAGAAAGTGAACTAAAAATGTTGCTGATAATTTTGGCAGTGGCAAACCCATTAAGGTCAATCTCCACTCTTGAAGTTGAAAATATTTACAATCTTCCCATCACAACCATATCGCTGCTCCGGAAGTATAATGACGCAACTGTAAACCTTGTAAAATGGACAAGGACTTTATAGAGTTGGCAGGCTCATAAATATATTTATTCCATGTTTATGAATGGCTATAAATTCCATAATTCCTCCCGTCGCAAGGGGTTTTCAAGAAGAATTATATCTATTTCGGAGCCCACCAACACAAAGAAGTCCATTTCACAAAATTTTATGGCAGCGTGATCATACTTTCGAAACAGAGATACAGTGTCAGTCATACAGGAAAATTTCGCTAGAATTTAGATTTTTTTTTATCTAAAAAAATTTAAAAAATCTGATTCTGTCGTAAATACATTTTCTCTTAGACGTTTCTTGAGCCACAATAAAGTGGTCAAATGATCATTAGCGATAATTGAGGTATAAAAAGACAACGAAAAAAATTTAGATAGTTAGATCGTTAGAACTATCCAACGATATCACAACCTAACGATCTAACTATCTAACGATATCACAACCAAACAATCTAACGATATCACAACCTAACAATGTCATTATCTAACAATATCACAACCTATTATGTCTTCTTTGGATTCGTTAACAGGCACCCTTGGGGAAACACCTTATGGCAAACTAAGTTACAAACTGATAGCTAAATAGTTGTCAGAATTAGTTCCCCCCCAAAAAATATTAGTTGAAATGGACAACTAAAAACTATTTTACCTATAGATGCATGGTACTGGTATTTGGTGGGGGTAACAAGCTCGGCAAGTGGGCTCGTCAGGGTTTGGCAAAAAGGACTTGGACTTTTTGCCAAACCCTGATGGCTATCTGAGTTGCCGCCTCGTACTAACCATGGTGGGAGTTTCAAGATTCATTTTTCGGGACCACCGAAAAATAAATATTTACTGTCCTAGGTGGGTATCGAACCCATAACGTTCCGAACCGTGCGCTCTGGGTCGTACGCCCTACCCGCTTGGCCGTCGCGTCCCTTAGATAATCACTAACCCTATTAGTGTTTATTATAACATTTTGGGGTCCCTTAATATGTTTTCCCAGAACCTAAAAATGAAAATAAAATCGATTTCATGATCGCGCACATATCGATTCATTTGAACTTTTCGGATTTCTAACATATTGGGGTTCCTATATATGTTTTGGAGGCACTGAAAATGAAAATAAGAATCGATTTTATAATCGCCCACCTGTGTATCGATTTATTTGAATTTTTCGGATTTCTAACATATATCGGGGTCTCATAATATGTTATCGGAAATGAAAATGAAGTTGATTTGAGTATGTTAGAAATCCGAAAAGTTCAAATAAATCGATACACAGGTGGGCGATTATAAAATCGATTCTTATTTTCATTTTGAGGTCCTCTAAAATGAATCAAATGACCAGGGAAAACAAATATGGCCATATGTTAGAAATAAGAAAAGTTCAAATGAATCCTGTTCTAGGACTTTTTTATTATAATGTTATTTTTTAGTCGGAACTAAAGATAAAACTAACTAATTATAAATTTTAGCTATAGCTAATATCTTCTAAACTAAATTTAAGTTGCTGATTTCAGT
>NW_027110397.1:114595-119421 GCF_000696795.3 Halyomorpha halys
GGAGAATCTACCAACTGATAGAACTCCAATAACATTTCTAGAGAAGATCTCGAGGCCATCTTCTTATAGTAAATTTATTATTATAAACTTTTACATATTTTCACCGATTGCCCTGTCGATTGGTCTTGTTGTACCATGTTTCCACATTCATGTACCTCTACGTCAAACCAGGCAACATTTGGCTAATAACTTGTCACAAACGAAATCACATCTAGTTTTCCTATTTACAATGTTATATGAAGATATGAGTTGTCGTTTCCAAAACCAAGAACTACTATTCAACTTCTTTATTCTAACATTTAAGTAAAACATGTTATCTAACAGCCGATGTATTGGCTTTGATTTGTAACCGAGTTTTCGTACAGTAAAAACTCAAAATTGTGCTTTGAAAACCCAAAATGTGTGAAACTGTTTATAAGACAATCCAGTCTTGTAACCGCGGTGCGTATTTGATCATCACTTAGCGCCACAGCAATCTTATGGTTGTAAATATTTTTCTCAAAAGAGATCAAATCTTTATCGCTACGGTAAATCGTTCCAAGGATCATATTTGTAGCCTGTAAGGGGGAGGGGAACATCGTAAGCCTTGTTGCTCTGGAAATGGCCCAAGACTATCAACACAAGATGAGAGAACCGTTTCGATTGGCTAAGAAAGGAGACGGTGGGGGTAGCCAGGGCCAAAGGAGGGGAGGGCCCTTGGACAGAGTGACCAGAGGACGAGATGTGGCGCTACGTTCTGCTCCTCGGGCTCCTCGCCGTGGCTGCGTCCGAGAGGCACAAGCGGCTTACCACCTTCGGCAAGGCCCCTGACAAGCCCACGCAAGCCACAGGTAAGTGCTCAATCCAAGTGGCTTGGATATCATAACAAGCTCTTGGAAGGTCAGCTATGTAGGGGCAAATAAATATATATATCTTTTTGGTGTGATTAATCCGAATTTGCCAATCGCAATCTTTATAAAGAAAAAACCAAAAACTGGAAGTATGTTCAGATTTCCGATTCTAATTATAAAATTAAACGTCGTTGCAAGATGGCCATCAAATATAAAATTAAGGCAGGCTAAATTCCCAACATAATCCACAGGCAATATATTTATTATAACATCCGATAGTACATTAAAAAAACCCTCTCGATTCTCTTTAAAGAAGCTAATTTGTCGCTTTGAACTAAGCATACTTCACACCTGTAAAATTATTAGATTCGATTTTTTATGTTGTTTACAGAGATCTATTGCAGGTTGCTGGAAAATAAAATTTAATATACGAACTTTGTAAGAAATTTTGCCTACTTCAGTTCTATAAAATGTTCATCTTCGAAAATGCCTTATTTTTTCAATATACCTCAGGATTCAGCTCCCCAAAACACATAGAATAGTCTAGAAAAAGACTTTTGTGATTTTCTTCGTGAAACCCTTAGTAGGTCGAACTAACTAATAACTAAAAGTGATTGAGGAGAACAGGGGAAGAGGGAAGGGAGTGCTTTTAGCCATCAGGGAATAAGGGAATTCCAGGATAAGGATAATATTATTTTCAACAATAACTCAGTTGTAAAACGAGAAAAAGAAACAATAGCAATCAAAGATAAATTATCAAACTGTAGTTAAGATAAAAAAAAATTATTGAAAAATACTTGGAGGACAGGACAAAACAAATTTAACAGATTAACCTAGAACAAAAAGTTCACTTCCTTATTCAATATTAAATTGAAGAGAAAACCCTTTGCTAGCGTTCAACATACCAATTCCTCCGAGATTAATTCATGGAAGTTGTTCTAACTTATAAAGAGATGTAAAGTCTGAAATTATCCAAAAATTTTGACCAAATTTAGAAAACTTAGAGGAAAGGTCTGGGAAGTACTTTCAGATATTTTCCCTTTTTCTTGATATTTTTGCAAAACTGGATATAGAACCAATTTTGAGTATAACAACCTTCTTTAAAAAATGTAATAGAATATTTTTCACAGTTTGAAGGAGGTTCTCAAATCGAAAATTTGTCAACTTATCGAGTTATCAAATTATTGTGGAGAGGGCGTGCTCCACTTTCCACCATAACGAGGTCTATGGATTAATTATTTATTTTATAGTTTAATAATATGTACAAGTACCCATATAAGGATGTATGTATAAGTTATCATTTTAATACATCAATAATAATTGTAATAATATAATATATCAATTTGGTGCATAGGAATGCCCCGGAGAGAGGAATTGGTCCTGAAGGGTTCCCTGAACAGATGCAATTGGTCCTGAAGGGTTCCCTGAACAGATGCAATTGGTCCTGAAGGGTTTGCAGAAGAGATGCAATTGGTCCTGAAGGGTTCCCAGAACAGATGCAAATCAAATTTTCTGGAGGAGCACTTTTACGGGGTTTTAATTTCGCTGACTTTCAAACGAGGGAACAAGAAAAAAATACTATTGGACCTTTAACCTTCTTAAACAAAGAACCGAGATCCAAGAAATAATACCTAGTTCCATTCTAAGAGTCAACTGGGTAATTAAATTCTTCCTTTTAGGAGAGGAGCACGCACTATCGGCCTGCACCACTTGAAGCTTGTGGTATCTTAACTTAAACATTTTGGAAATAGCTAAAAAGAGGCTGAAAATCCTCCATAAAGCAACCAAAAAAATATAAAAAGAAAATGTTAATGTCCATTATTTCATTCTCCTATGGCTAAGGCATGCAAGGAGAAGCCCTCAATACTTCTTATCCTCTTTATAGCAATATTCTGGACAACGTTTCGGGCATCCTGTCCATTTCAATTACTTGATGTCTTAGAGGAGGCTCGGCTCCTTACAGGAGGGTCGGGTCCTTACAGGAGGGTCGGGTCCTTTTACGGCATTTGTTCTCATTATACATATATTATCTATAATCCTTTTTTTTTTTGTAGACTGCCAGTGATTCCCTTGGATATTGGACAATATGCAAGGAATAGTCTACAAAAAAATAGGACTAAAGATGATGTAAATCCCGTAAAAGGATCGTCCTCTGAAACATCAAGTAATTAAGATAGGCCGGTTTCCCAAAAAGTTGTCTGAATTATGTATCTTACTGAAACGGAATATTGAAATGAAGAAGATAAGAAATATTAAGGGATTCTTTCTTTGGAAATAAATAAGCAGGGAAAATATTAAATTGATGGCCTATAACGTTTTGACTAGTTGAGTTTTCTTTACTTTTTCTCTAGGAAGAAGGCGGGCGAAAATTTCATCAACCACCAAACGTGGAAAAGTAAGGGAGTGTTGTTTTATGAAAAAGGATAATTTTATTTTTGTATCATGCTCCTCTGAAATTGCATTATTTTATCTAATATTATTATATCTTGTTTCTTTGAAAACAATAATAATAATAATAATAATAATAATTCTTGTATTAGTTTGTTCTTTCAAAGAAACTTTTTAAAATAATTTTTACGGAGAAAAGAAGTACTATTTTTAATAAATTAAATTTTGGTAAGGTACTAACTTTAATAACTAACTTACTAATAGCCGTTGAGGTATTGAACTTAGGGAAACCTTTAACCGCTAGTCAATAGAAATGTATAGAAAAAGATTATAAATAAAGATTTCTTTTAAAATTAAATTAATTCGTTAACAAATCAAACAATGCATAAAAATCAGGCTGAGAAAGAACGATTTAAATTCTAAATTGCTTAGGGTGAGGGGGCGCGTAAATTTTACAGACTGGGCAATCCTAAGGATAGCATGACTGCGATAATGGTTGGCAACACGAAGGGAGAGTCCGCCGTTGTTATTATTCGATGTGCTAAAGATAGCTGAGCTAACAGTTCTCATACAATAGTTTATCTTATTTATTTTATCCAACTTCGTCCATTCCATTTATTGGAAAGTTATATTTTCATTTTATTTTGTAAATACGTTTTAAATAAAGTTTAGTTTTATATAATAATGTATATTATATAAAACTAGACTTTATTTAAAACGTATTTACAAAATAAAATGAAAATATAACTTTCCAATAAATGGAATGAACGAAGTTGGATAAAATAAATAAGATAAACTATTGTATGAGAACTGTTAGCTCAGCTATCTTTAGCACATCGAATAATAACAACGGCGGACTCTCCCTTCGTTTTTAAATTGGAAACTGTCTCACCTGGACATTAACTTAAGAAACAATTAATATTATTGCCAATAACCAATTGGTAACCAATGGAATAAAAATAAAAATCACAGCATAAGATAAAAAACAACATGCATCTCAAACATCGGCCAAAAACGAAAATTTCTCCAATCCAACTTGGAGAGACTGTGGTGGTAAACTACCTTATAGAAAATTGATAAACTATAAATAATAATATATACGTGATAAACTACATTATAGAAAATTAAACAAGCTCTAATATGAGAGCTAATAGACATCTCTACGTCAAATTGTTCCTCAGATTTTCCCAAATTATGAGTGCTAATAGACATCTCTGCGTCAAATTAATTCTCAGACATAGTGTTCCCAAAATAAATTCACTAACCACTGATTTTTAGTAATTTAGTTCTGAAATATCGCTATGAAAAAAACAGGAACTATTAACTGTTAACAGCTCTATTAGGGCTTTTGCTATTTTAGAAAAAGCAAAGGTAGTTTTAATGATATAGAACTCCGAATGATAATTTTTTTTTTAACGTTCTGAAACAGCCGCCATTTTTCATTCCGCCTAACTATATTTGGTAGACCGATCAATTTGGACTATACCTAGTTTCATTAAACTAATAAACCATTAGGGTGAAATAATTAGCTTTTTCCAGCCAACTCTTGGTCTATAGACACTGTGGCTCATCTATGGGAGTATAGCATTATCCATATCTCATCTATGG
>NW_027110397.1:120486-138112 GCF_000696795.3 Halyomorpha halys
AGTATAGCACTATCCGTGGCTCATCTACGGAAGTATAGCACTATCCCTGGCTCATCTACGGGAGTATATCATTATTCCTGCCTCATATACGGATATGAGTATAGCACACTTTGGTTTAGTGCACCTTTATAACATTTTCTTTTTCAAATAAGGTAATATTGCAATAAGTGTTGGAAAACAATGAAAAAATTAATTATTAAATCTGTCTAATAAAATAAAAAAGCAACTTTTAATAACGAAATTCAGTTTTGATTATGGAATATTTTTTTTTTTGAAGGGGCTAGGGGAGTACCAGAGGACCGACCCACTTTTTGTTTTATGCCTTCTAAGATTAATCGGATCATATATTATATAATTATCTTTTTGTAAGATATATTATATAATTATCTTTTTGTAAGATATATTATATAATTATCTTTTTGTAAGATATATTATATAATTATCTTTTTGTAAGATATATTATAAAGAACGAGGGATTCGTGAAAATCGTCTTATGGTGCTCCCTTTTGCATTTTAGCTTCCTAACGTTTAAGTTGTGTTGTCTTATCAAGCTTCCATTTTCTTAATTAATTGAGTTTGTAAGTATAGTCATTAAATATCCTTAAATTCTCGTATGATTAATATATCCACCAGAAAAATCGGGAAAAATTATTTAATTTACGTATAACTCAAGGAATATACATTTCATTGACAATGATTTAAAACGTTATTAAATTATCGAAAAAATAACAACCGAAACTGAACAGCAAATCTACTCTACAGTTAGCTACAGAAGGGTGGAAGGGCTAAGGAGTAAAATGAGAAATGATTCGAAACACAGTGGTGTGATGACACCATTGTATTCTTGAATTGCGTATGACTCCGATTTGTTTCGACAAACTGAAAATAATAGTGGGATATGGTTAAAATATAACAGAATAAATTTTGTATTCATAAAATAGTAAATAATTTTTATATAATACTTTATGTACTCTAGTAATTTAAATTTTTATTTATTTTTTAAGAATTTCATAAGATAGATGTGTAATATTTTTTGGTATCGAGGTCTTGTATGAGCTAAATTGTAGAAAACTTTAGCCTCAACTGCTGTAAATGTGAACAGCTTTATCATAGCAAATTAATATACAAATGCTTTAGTACCATTTGTACATTACAATAGATTATTTTATTGCTGTAATTATGCTTATCATAAAGCTTACATAATTAATGTGTAGTCATATTTTGATTATTTATATATATTGTAAATATTAATATGTATATATGGATAGAAGTTGGAGTGTGTGTGGGTGTTGACAAGGTTACTCTATAATAAACATAACATTCACAACATATTAATCCTAACCTATCCTTCCACCTTCATTTGTTTCTAGACAATTTTCCATTTTTTTATATTTTATAAAGCAAACTCGTTTTTAATTATTAAATATTAAGAAAAAAACACATTGGTTCCAGATTAATCATATTTGATCATTTATAAAATGTATATACGAAAATAAACAATAAAAATAAATTTGACTGGAGTGAGGATATTTTTCAAAATGAGCTATAGGAAGGGTTAAAATATTACATAAATTTGAAATGTTATAAATATAGAACTGTTGTTATAATAAAGCTTTGGGTTAAAAATATGATTCAAGTTCAAACTGGCTCATAAATGAATTTGGTCCAAATGGCTTATTTATTTATTTTTTTAATAATATTTAATAATTTAATTCATATTTCTTAATTTTGTCATTAAATAAACTATTTGAGAGTTAAAAACTTTAAAATTTAACTAATTTTCATCAAGAAAGTCGCTATATTCAATTACTATTTTCCTTTTATACAATACAAACGAAGTTTTGTAATTTATGAAGGAATTTTTGTGTTAGTGAAGGAAATGAAACAAATTTTTGTTCTCAGAAACGAACTTTTCCACTCACCTTTTACATTTCTGACTTCAAGGAACACATTTATTTTGTTGTTTTATTTGTATTAATTTTTTTTCCTTTTATAGATTCTTTTTTTACTTCATTCTTCATTTAAACCTATTCTATTTCCTGTTATTTTCTGAAAAAAGTTTAAATATATTTGAGGATGTAAAAATAGAAAACACTTAATACGATGAATTTATATTTATGTAAAAAAACAAAACATAAAAGATGTTATGAATTTTAAAACTGATAAGGTATTGGCCAGCCTTACGTAGACATCTTTAATAAAATGATTTTTAAACTAAGAAATAATTAGAGTAAAATAATAATTAGGGAGATAGGATTAGCCAAAGTCCAGTGACAATTGTATTGGCCACGGTACAATGAAATAAAGCTGGAAAGAATCATCGTGGAATAATAAAGTAGTTAAATGTTAATGCTCATGTAACATTAAAAACTAGTTTGTAAAGTAGATAGATTTTAATGCCCAAGTAACATTAAAATTAGTTAGTAACATGAAACATACAAAATTTTAATTACTTATGTTTTTTTTGTTGCTTTTGTTTACAGCCACAATTAGAATTAAAGCAAAGCAAGAGCAGATTATATTATATAGCATATTTTAACTTTGGTATTCAAGATTTTTAACATTATTTACTTTTTTTTATATTAAAGTAATATAAAAAACAATAGTATTTGAATTTTATGGCCTAATCTCAAATTTTAAATTCTGTAAAAATAATATATAGGTGTAAAATCAGTTGTATAATAATAAATTGTTTTTGAAAAGACCATCGATTATTTTTAACTTATTTATTTGAAATCGCTGGGTAATTTTAAAATCGTTGATTGCGCAATATTTTTTTATTTGTAGAATAATGAACTTGATAATAGCAAAACTACCTAGAAACGTTGTTTAAATGATGAAGTAAACAAAACTTAATAAAAAGGATCATTTCTTTAAAAAAAAGGATGACGAACTATGGCAAATAGCAGGCAAAGAGTTTGCTTCTAATTAGTGGCCTAGGTAGCAATAATTGAGCTCATATCATCAACAATTAGTGGCCAAGGTAGCAATAATTGAGCTCATATCATCAACAATTACTGGCATAGGTAGCAATAATTGAACTCATATCATCAATAATTAGATATTAATTCTATGTATCCTCACACTTATTTCAGCGATTTTTTCATGAATCGCAGGAAATGCTCAAAAGGTGCCCGTGTCCCGTGCATTGCCAAACAAATATCAATAGAACGTCATTTTTATGATTCGATTTTCGAATAGGTTTTTCTGAATTTAATCCTAGACAACAAAAGATGCAATTTGAAGTTAGGGAACCTAAGATTCAATCAGAGGAAAATCTCCACTTTATTGGTGACTAGTAATTTCCTTAATCCTTTACATCGTCACATAGATGACAAGAAATGATTTTAAAACGTTTAGCGCTGGCCACACAGCTTTCTTATTACGTGACTCAACATCCGTCGATACTTATCGCGCTTGTTATCTCTCCTACTTCGTTTATCAAAGGCTCTCTTTCATTAAAAACACTTGAAAAATGTTTTGCACTTAGCCCTCTCTGCATTTATCCCTCTTTGCACTTAGCCAACCTTTGTATTGAACACTAGGAGGATAATATTACTAGGATAATACTGATATGAATTGAAGGAGCTGGCTCTGCGTCTAATATTGCATATTTCAAAATATTATTTTCACTCAGGATTTTTTTTTTACATTTTACAAAAATGACTATCTACTACAAAATAAATATAAAATGCAAAACATTTTAGATATTAAACCGCTTTATTCCTTCCTCTAGCTGTGCATTAAGACGTGCAAGTGATAAATGTTCCTTTGGCCCACAGTTATTCATCCTTACATAGCAACTTCCCTCATCTCTTGGGGCAAGTTCCATCGTTTTGGACTGCTCTGTGGGGTTCATGTCGGGAGAGAATGGTGGTCACTCCATTCCATTGATACCTGCCTAATTTTAGTTCCATATATATTGTAAATGAGCATATCAAGCTGTAACACTTGAAGGCTTCGGGAGACCAGTCATGTGTTTATGTTAGTACTTTCAATTCTAATTTATGCCCTTACACTCCAAATTACAATGCATTCCACCCAAAATCAAGTTTCATACAGAAATAATACCAAATCCTTTCCTTTTCTCCCATCAGGAAGAACCTCTGTTCCTTTTTTCAGAGATCCTCTATGTCAAGGCCAGTAACGTTTTGGGTTCACACAAACACCCCCACACAACTTAGTATGAATGAGAGCGTGGCATGTCCCGCAGGTAAAGGGAAGGAGTGCAAGACAGACAAGGACTGCCTCAGCCAGACAGTCTGCAAGGAGGAGAAGGATGGCAAGATGCGATGCAGCTGCGAAGATGGTACCTTACCCGTCAACGGCCATTGTCTCCATACCAGAGGTAAGGGGGATAGAACCAACTAGATAACCACACAATCATATTTCTCAAACCATGACCACACAACCATAATACTCAAAACATGACCACACAAATAATTTACTCAAAACAGGACCATCATTAAATTTTATGATACTTAGCCTTGCTGTTAAACAATCAAATGAAAATGCCACCTGTATATAGCCCCGTGAATGGTCAGAGGTTCAATACACTTGAGTACTTTCTTTAAGATACTCTCAATTGGCAGGTTTCCCCCGAACGAAGGGTACCCACTTTGGTGTGCACCAGGAGGGCTCTCGGACCCCCACCATACGGAATAAATATTTATTAGTATAAAGAGCATTCAGTTCAATATTTTCATATCTATAACAGAGTTTTCAAATATTGAAAAAAAACATCCTGGGCGGTTCCCAATTTTGGACAATTTTACAATGTTGCTCCATTTTAATAAAATTTTTTCAAATACTTGTGTACTCGTTATTAGTAAATTTCGAAGATTATTGGCAAAGAAAACAAACTTCCTTCTAGTTATTTATGGTTTTATGATTCCCTAGGACGCGAACTATCTATTGGTAACGGAATTTTCCTACAAATAAAAGAATGTTTACAGAATCTTAGTCAATGTTTATCATGGTCAATGTATTGCTATGTGCGTTATTAATAATGATCTAATATGTAATCACAAAAGATATTTTGCGAATTCAGAGCATATCAATCTGAAAATGGAAGAATCTTTTAAAGTTAAATTCTTAAGATATCTTCACAATTCGTATCGATTTTACAATTACTGTTAAAACAGTAATTAATATTCAAATTATAAACAGGTTGCAGATATTAAAAGTAATTTTCTAATAATAAGAGGCTTGATAATGTAGAAGCTAGCCTAGCTAAATATACGGAGGATATGCTAACCCTCGAAAATACACTACTTCCCTTCTCTATGAATAAAACATTTTAAACTATCGCACGCTTCAGAAATAAAATTCTGTTACGTTCACGACAGTTGTTGCACACGACATACATCTTTAGATATGACTAAAATACTTCTATTATATCTATGTGTAATATATGTCTATGTCTTTGTGAAACAATTTATTTTTAACTGTGTTTATTTTTATATATGTTGTATTTGTGTGATTGTTTATTAAATAATGCATCTATTTCATGATAAAACATAACAAATGTATGACACTATTGTTTTGTTTTTACAATTAAATTTATTCAATACTCAAACAGGGCCAGTTTGGTATAGGACAACAAAAAAAGGAAAAATTCACTAAATGAAACTTTTCAAATATTCGTGATGTATTATTATAATTATTGATTCTATAAAAGCATCTCTTAACTTTTAATAGTTTAAATGGCAAACTTTAGCAGATTGAACTCACGGGTAGGGAAGGATCTAGTGGCAAATGTTCTGTTTACTTTTCAATTGTATACACCATGGTGGTGATTGGACTTATTTACAAGTTCTGTGTTTCATTTTTCGAATCTATAATTCCTCCGCAGACAATGTATATGCATGAAAGTAAAAAAATATGTTAATTATCTGTTAGAAATGATTCGGCTAGTGTACTTGTACTCTATTGCTAAGTATGGTACATAACCCTTGGTTAGTAGCAGCAATGTATCTAGGATGGTCATAGAAATGATTTCAGGTGGCCTCAATGCTCCCTGTATCTTGCGTTAATTATTGCAACAATAAGAAGGCAGTTCTACAAGGCGAGGTTCCGCAGTCTCGATATCCACTAGCATCAAAACGGATCAGGCAGAAGATAAACGAAAGGCCATCTGCTTATTGCCATTACCGAACCCCTAGAGAGGAGCGGCCTTCAGACACTGTGAAGGAATAGGACAGAACGGACCCGAAGAACCAACCTACATCGGTACAGCGCGGTTACAAGCTAAGTCGAAAAAGTCTTCAGGAGGACAATTGAATATCAACTACAGCAAAATGACTTGGTAACTTGGCTCTCGCGGATCTTCTCCATGGGGCTGCTTAATATTCAGCCGATCACCGGGCTCCTATAGTTACCGCTAGAGCGCGAAACTGTTCCAACATAACTATTGCTGTTTCATCTTCTAATGGTACAGTCCCTATCTGACTCCTTTCTATGCTTAGCAAATAAACATTTACAATAGACATTTGCAGTTTGCCACACTTAATAACCAGATTTAAATATTTCATCTTCTACATTCCGTCGCCTGAAGCAATATTGCTTTTCGCAGTAGTGGGATCTTATGAATGATTCTCGTAGTGGGATCTTATGAATGATTCTCGTAGTGGGATCTTATGAATGATTCTCGTAGTGGGATCTTATGAATGATTCCTTGACAACACATTATTTATATATCACCCTAGCTTGCCTATTAGACAATACGGGTGTTCGCAGCAGTGGGTTCAACTCATTGCTGCATATAACAAACATTTACATGCTGTGCACACAGCTTCCCCTTCTACAGAGGCTGGTGTGGCTTATTCTCTCCTACCCAGGAAGGAGTGAGTAGAGCCCACAGCCTCCTTCCACCCTTACACGAAGGTCTTGTTGTTTTCTTTCTTCATCAGCTCAGGAAGATCGCTCTCCGACAGAACATAGAGTACTGTTTCCCTCGTCATCTTGGCTCTCAGTGCCTCATAGGCAGTACAGGCAAGTGCTCGGCGGTCGCAGGAACCTGACAAATTGGGCATAGATGATCGATGTTTATGCCATGTGCGGCGAGCTTAGCTCAGAACCCCCATGCTCCCTGAGGGAGCAGTAGTAAGACCCAGTAGTCGGGGAGGACCCATGTTGATTCTAGGCGTGAACCATCGGTAGGAAGCCAACCAAGGTAGTGCTTGACAACACATTACTGCAAGTTAAACATTTTGCTTCTTCTCGTACATTCCTTCTTTTTCTTCGGTTCTCATTCTTGCTCCCTCCCACGCAATATTCCAGGATGAAAGCGGACCGCCTTCAACCTTAGAACCGCGGAAAGATTTCTTCCACTCATCTACCGAACAAACCTGAGTGAAGACATAAATTCACGCGTTTCTCATCTCTTCGAATGAGGTGCAGGACGTGAATACATGCTTAAGAGTTTCCTGAATACCCAAGATGGAGTATTGAGTATTCATATCGAGGAAAATGCCCAAATGAAGGAAATTGAAGGAAGGAAAATGAAGTAGCTGGAACAGCCGCGAAACGCTGAATCGGAATCCAACCCGACTCATAAGTTGAAGCTTCAGTTGTTTACATAATAACCAATGTTTAACCACGAATGTGTTATAATCAATTTTTAATTAATAAAATTTACATGGGTAATTTTTTCATGCTAAAACCTGTTATTTTTTGTTTTGTATTTTTGCTTTTTATTTGTGTTAGTTTAATAATTTTTTTTTAATTTATTTATTTTATACCAGATCGGTCTGGTGGGCCTAGTTGATATAACCGTTACATTAAATTATTTTACTTATATTAACTGTCTCTAATAATGGCAGATTATATTGAAGAGAGAGTAGAATGAACGAACAGGTTGGCGTGGTATCTCTAAAAGACAAGTAGCAATAAATAATGATCATATGTTGTAAATTTTGTTGTTGATGTTTGTTGTAAATATTGTTGTTATGAGAAGATATTTGTTGATGAATTGAGCCCACGATTTAAAAGCTTAAACTCTGTTTGAGTATATCATTGATGGCGAAATATACAAAGCATGTGCTTCCACACTTTTATACACATGTAGTACACACTCCAGTAGAACCAAAACATATTTAAAGCGGCTTATAACTATTTAATTAACATTATTTTTTGATGCAAAGAGATGTATAAGAAAATATCTACCTCTATGGCAAAAGCTGGTTATAGGCCGCTAAGCTGTACATACACAAATATTATTCACTAATGTGGTGAGTGTATATTGGTAACTAAGACTGTCTTTTTACCACCAGAGAAGAGAGGCTACGTTCCAAAGGGTCATTCTCAGGTTCTAAAAGGTTGGTTAATTTAATTTTGTAAAGAAACAATACAAATTTAATGAATAAAAAAAACCAAAAACAAAATGCATTTTTTCAGCTTACTACATTATCTCTTGCCAAGCTGTTTGTGTTCCTACAGTAAGGAATTCAGTTTTATGTGTCGTCTGTTTATTTCATTTTTCGTTTTTGTTTGTTCTGTGAAGGCACAGCGCCCACTGTTATATCTATGTACCAAGCACCCTCTATCTATGTGTTACTTTTATCTATATCTTATAGCACTAGCTTCAATTGAGTATTGGTCTTACGGTATTTCTAGATAGATCTTTAAACATGAAATGTGTATACTTTTATCACTTTAGAATTAAAATACATTCACAAAAGTTGTATATATATAATACTTTAAATTGCCGCCTCCTGGTTTCCAACACTCCAAAACTCTCCAAATATATTTCTAAAATTTATTCTAATTCATTAATCTGGTTGATATGTTAAATAGAGATTGTTATTTCCTTTAATAATAGTAATTAATTCTTAATGTATTCTGGGAAATGTCCGTTTCAAGTCTTTAAAAAAAGAATAACAATTTAAAAATAATTAAATCCTTTTCTTTCTAAAAATTAATAATAAAAAAACTTTCAATATTAATAAATTAAGTACATATTATAGAAAAAAAGTTATATTTCGAGATAAAATAAATATATTTTATGTTGAGAGAGGAAATAGGAATTGGAAATAGAGAGGTAAATGGAGGAGACGGATAGGGTGACTAAAATCCTTAAGACGAGACTCCCCACTAGGGGCTTCCTGCTAACCCGCCATGTCGGAGATAGGAGGAAGGAGTGTGATTGAGAGTGTGATTGAGAGTGTGATTGAGAGTGTGATTGAGAGCGTGAAACGTGAAACCAAAAATGCCAACCTTCACTTCAGGGCCTGGAGAGGCAGGAACCGATAGTAGGGCCCAATCATCCCCTGCCTTTTCTTCCAGTTTAGATTTACAATGGCGGGCATTCCATCAACTTCAATATGCACCAAAGCTCCGAGGGCGTGGTCAACACTTCTCTTTCTGGCTTCACTACCATTAGAGTGAGGTATAACCCTCCCCCACCACCCCTTTCTTGGAGCAGTGCTTGGCTTCAATCAATTACATATAGTTCATCATAACAATAATAATAAAATAAGTAAATACTATTCAGGTACTTTTTGTTTACTGATTGCAGCGGAAGTCGCACAGTTATGCAAGTTTATTTTATCATTATCAATAGCAATCCTAATTATCAATTTGAACAAATAACATCTTGATGCTGTTGCATTACTTATATTAAATATATCGATAATAATCCAACAAGTCATATTGATATCTTAGTTAGTTATATAATTTTTGATGAGTTACTGAAGGAGGGGGAATCAAGAACCTAAAGTCTGGAGTATTGCTAAAAACAAAAGTGTATTAACTAATTAGATAAGCGTCCCAAATGAAGCGAAAAGAGTCAACACAAACCCAGGATCAGCAGGACACCTGCCATCCTGCCACTGGTCACCTGTCATCCTGCCACTGGTCACCTCTCATCCTGCCACTGGTCAGTGTTGGTACCGCACTGTCGTGCTACTGCCTTTAGGGACCAGAGGCGGCTAACTTAAGAATATTAAAAAACAAAATAAAAAATTTAAAAAAAGTGCAATGCCAAAGTATTTTTACAAATAAATATGAACGCATTATAGCGGAGCTGTTCAAAGCAGTGACCCCGCCATTCTTCCCCGTGGACACCCCTTCGACGCAGAAACCTCTCTTCCAGCCAGCCAGTCAGCTTTCGGATATAATACTAGGTAGACTACACAGTTTATTGGAAGACACAGTCTTTTTTATAAAGCACACAATAATCATTTTTTATTATTACTTTTTTTTTTAAGCATGTTTATATTGACCCTTCTCGACCAAATATACACTAACGATCAGTTTTATAGTTACTGAATTTAGAAAGGTTTATGGAATTAATATGGACACCAGGGAGTAGAAGGTCCAATTTGTGTAGCCAAACGATCGAAAATAATACGCATCCCATAAAACAATTTCAAGACCATTTATTAGAACTGGTTGGAAGTAAACATGGTGACTGACCAAGATGGCCGCCCGACGCATTGATGATAAGAAATTTAAATCCAATATTTTTAATCTTAGTGAGAGTTCCGACAAGAGCTGTGAAGGAAGCGATGCTGAAGACCCCAATATGAGTATATGAGTGGAGACAAATAGGGCCAATGCTGAAGACCCTAATATGAGTGTATGAGTAAAGACAAATATGGGGAATGCTGAAGACCCCAATATGAGTGTATGAGTAAAGACAAATATGGGGAATGCTGAAGACCCCAATATGAGTATAAGACAAATATGGGGAATGCTGAAGACCCCAATATGAGTATATGAGTAAAGACAAATATGGGGAATGCTGAAGACCCCAATATGAGTATATGAGTGAAGACAAATAGATTCTCCTAAAGAAAGATAACCAATATCCTGTCTAATAATAGTTATCACCAAAACTAAGTTATTTTTGGATATACGATATGTCTATATTTTTTTTTAATTCTATACGATAATAATATTCTCATTACCATTAAAGGATGAGTAATAATTTTTTTCTAGTGGAAATACTAAATAGCTACAAATAATCTTTAGTAAAAAACTTCCAGTCTAGCTCAGGCATTTGAAGCCTTTGCTTGTAAAACGTGGCAACTGACAAAATAAAAACATGTAGAAAATGTGTTGTCGGGAAGTCCTGAGGATAATGTTAGCTCTAATGATCACTTTAACACAGGTTTAGATAATGTTAGTGTATCGAATCTTAAAATGCAATCCGGTAATAGAAGATCAAATGTATATATAACTTTAGGTTAAGTAACTTGTATATATTGTATGTGTTTTAAAAATAAATAAATCAGGAAGTAAGAAAAAAAAAAACAATAAAGTCATTTGTGAACAAGCCATCCAGTGTGTTGTATCGATTACTCCTTTTCCTTTTATTCTCATTTCGATCTGGAACAGTCTTATCTTATATGTATACATGTGTTTTACCGAGTCCATTTATGATACACTTGAAGAAATGAAAGTTATTAAGAAATAAAAGAGTATATATCCAAATATTATCCGGAGGATTTCCCAACATCAGATTTTCCACATGTTTTCATTTGGTCAGTTGCCATGTTTTACGAGCGAAGGCTTCAAGGCCTGAGCTAGACTCCAAGCTTTTTTGCTTATTCATTGCTATTTAGTATTTCAACGAGAAAATCTTTTAATAGTAATGAGAATATTATTATCATATACAAAAAAAAAGGTTATAGACATATCGTATATCCAGAAAGAAACTAGTTTTTATGATAACTATTATTAGACAGGAAACTGGTTTTCCTCTTGAACGAGTTGCTGCTATCAGCCGACGATTCATTATGATCAGCCTTAAATCGGCGAGAAGGAAACAAATAAAATGTTTCTAATAATGCTAGTTTTAAGTTGCTTCTATTTCATAGAACACGGCCCAATGTTCTAAAAAATATTTCATTTGATCTTTGTACGCGTTTTTTAACTCTTTAGGATATAATTGAGCATTAGATCTTCTTTATTATAAATAATAACAAGATATATAAGATTTGTTATTAGTACAACATAAATTTTAATTGTAATTGTAATTTCTATTATAAACACCATTTATCGGAAAGAATGAGGAAGAGGTGGGAAGAAAGAAAGAAGGAAAAAGGGGTATCAAAGGAAGTGAAAATAATCATAATGAGGTGTAGATAGTTGACCGTAGATTAATAATTGGAGAAGTTTGTCGGGGGGTGCAGTTGTTCTCAGCAAAGAACAACATAAATAGGCATTCTGATGAAGACCTGAAATTCAGGTCGAAACGTCGGCATAAAATAAATAAATATTGTTTTGTTTATTTATGTTGTTCTTTGCTGACCCTGGGGGTGCGGTCTTCTCCAATCATTGAAAATAATTATATTCGCTTGTACTTTAAGGCCGTTCTTTTAAAAAAAAAAAACACCATTTATATGATTAATCATGTACAATCTCATTGTACCATAAGACCAATACGACTCTCTCTCACTTGATCACTCTTTAACATTTCGTTACACTGATCTTATCTTCTGATTAATTAAAAAGAAAAAAAAATTGAGAAACAAAATTCTGGCTGCAATATAAGTAAGAAAAAGTTGCAAAAGTTAAATATAATGATATTATAACATGTCTCAAAGGAATATTGTTTCTCGCCATGTAACACACTTCCTTCATTGTACAGTGCACGAAAATACTTTATATAGTTGATAGAGATGAATTAATACAGAGAACTTTCCCGGGCAGGTTTGGGGAAGCCATGTTCCGCCAACAACGAATGCATCCACGGTGCCGAATGCAAGATCAACCCCAACTCGACGCAGAAGTACAGGGTCTGCATGTGCGAAGAGGATATGATAGAAGAAGCTGGTCAGTGCTCTGGTAAGGATCAATTATATACATATAGATTTCTAAGTTTTCCCTAGTATAGTACAGCCAAGAGAAGTTTCCCTGTAGGAAAGGGAACTAGGGCACCCCTCACCATAACTCCTTCTCCCTTCCATACGATAACAAACCCTACCTACCAGGTACAAACCAAGAGACAGCCTGAAAATTTGTAATGTTCGGGATTAGATAGGTACTTGAAACACATTTACCCCACTATTCTCGGTCTCCTAAGTTATGAATACGGGAGGTTACTGGTTTCTTAAGTTATCCTTAGCATGCTCAGTGCAAGATTTAGGGGGGAAACACGTACTACGCATGCTCCGTACAATCAGAAGTAGTTGTTTGAACGAACCTTGCGGAGCGAAGATTGGGGGGGGGTGATTGGCGGGAAAACGTTTGCCACTGCGCATCCCCCCCTGTTTACTCATAGGTAAACTCATCTTGGTTCCACTATAAGTTATATTGTATATTTTTATTGTATATTGTATAAACACTTATATAGTATCTAGGAGGTGAATCAGAATATATGATCGGTATTTATTTCACAGACGTTGCAATGTTTATTGTTCATTTATTTCATTGAATATAATATCGAATTTAAAGCATGCGCATAACAAATTTTCTGCAATTTGATAAGTAAACATGGTTTAATAGGTTTTGAATATGAGGCAACACTATCGAAGAAGCCTTCTGTGCAATTTGGTTTCTAGGAAAGGGTTTGATCAAATATAAACGAATGTTTTTGACTACGTGGTATGAGATGGGGTTATTGTCCAGGATGAAGTTGGGAAGTCCTTGGATAGATTAAAGGAGAGTTGGGGATCCGACAATTTATCTTCAGTCTGCTGAGTTTAGCATAAGCCTATTGCAGGTCTCCTAGTCGCTTGTACTATTATTTTTTTCTGGAGGTTTTCGGTCAGCATCAAAGGAGTCTGCAGAATCGAAGGAAAGGTCACCATCGTATAGATCCTGAAAATCCTGGTGGGAGAGCGGAAGGCTAATGCGGATAATTGAAAAAGATTAATAAAGAGTAGGGAATAGAGAGAAATCTGATACGCCTTCAGAGAGAGGTAGGGAACTAGGCGCGGATCATTAAGAATAAAGGCATACAGGATACGACCGACGAGGAAGGATTGGAATCATTGAAAAGCTTCAGATGACGGGAGAGGAAGTTTATTAAAGAAAATATGGGCTTCGACCGAATCAAAGGCTATGGGAAAATCAAGAAGAAGAATAATGATGGTGAGTTCCTTTGAACTATACGCTCTCAAGGTTCAGGATAGGTTTGACAGTACGGAAATTGGGATAAAATTATGGAACCCCTCATGGGGAGTTCTTCAATTCAAGGATTACTTCAACGACAAGGACGAACCAGGGTCGTTTTCGAACAAGGGTCTTCACCAAGAGGTGAGAAGATCAGTAATGTCAATTGAGAGATTTGATGTTCTGTTAAGTAGTCTATGTTATGTCATTCAAGTATTTTGTCTTTTAGGGAGAGGTTCTACAAATGCACCCTTTTACCCTTTAAGGGTCCTCTTAAGTTTTCAAGTTCTGAGCGAGATGAAAAGAACCGTTATTATCGGTAAATGTTGCCAGGAAGTTATCGGGATTTGTATGAATAACTCATCGGTGATCTAAAGGAAGAGGGTAGGACGCAGTACACTTCCTTTTATAACACCGGCTACAACTGAATAACAATTAGAAAATTCAGTTCTGATGCGAAATCGGAAGGAACTTGACAATAAGTACATATAATAGGATTGTAGTTAATGTTTTGGGCCATGATACCGCATGTATCATTTATCATACCACATATGGTTAATGGATTTTGAGCTTGAAAAGCAAGCCATCCCCGATCGAAAGCTAGCACATCAGGCAAAGCGCAATATTCCTTGCTTTCAAAAGAAAATCATGGTGGGTTAACAAGACGAAGATGTACTGAAAACTAGAATGCTCTAAGCTGATTCAAACTTTTTGTAAATGAATTTCTGTGATTCCAATATCAGTCAGAATTCAGGGAGAATCAGTCTAAAGATTTTTCAAAGATCGTTAAAATGATCCGGAGCAAAATTGGTCAATATAATGAGGTGATTGGACTTGGAGACCTGATTTAAGTGAATATAATTTAGGAGTGTTTCGACGTCAAAGTAAGATGGATCTTGCGAAGGATACATAATCATCAATAAACAGAGCAGAATGCTTTATCATACTTCTAAATGTAAAAAAATTAAGAGAATACCTTTCTTCATCATCCGGAGGATGCATATTGCCGAATGAAGATACCAGATTCACTTGTCAAATAAATTAAAATTTTGTATTAAACAAAGGTGTGCTAGGTGCAAGTTGTACTATTTCTCCGAGTGTAATTAAGCAAATAGGCCATCGATTTGAGATAGGGGGGGGAGAAGGTAGGGCCGCACGCCAAGTGTTGGTCGACCACCTCACCTTTCTTATCTCTCTTTATCAAACATGCAAATTCCTCCAAGGAACAAATAAAGATTTTTTTTTCTTTAACATTTTGCCCAAAACCCTCAAGTGAAGGCTATGCTATTCCAAGCAAAGCCTAACCTTATTTAAAGTAATAGTGTTCTATTAGCAAGTGTTTGGAATGAGCAAGGAGTTAAACATATCCATACTCACCAATCCATAAATTACAGTTTTCCCCAGCTGAGCTACATCAAACAATAAAATGGAGCAAGGAAAGCTGTTTCTTCAGCTTTACAGCTTCTTTGGCTCCAATTCAACAATAAAACTTGCTAACTCACTAAATGTAAACATGCGGAATATGGATTGTCAAGTTTTGAGGACAATATTCGCTACTTAGCCCTATCAAAAATCACAAAATTATATTACCTAATTATTTTGAGTGTATCGAAAAATAAAATTTCTGCTACAAGCTGTTACTCAGATGTAGGTATAATAGAGGCGAGCAACTTGCAGGTACCATCTTTTAGGATACTTCGGTCGCTATCTGGCATTTAGTAAGATCTGAAGTTTTTATTATCGTGTATAACGTGTTTTAATGAAGCGTATCAGGCAAGATCTAGAGCGATATTGCTGCCACGACTGTGGATACTGTCGGTTCGGATTGGATGTGTTGTTCCCCCTTGCACTAAGGAACTGATTCATCGGGCAACCGAGGAGGCGATTGCTGAATCATAACATGGAATAGCTCTCGGTGGCTTTGGTTCCTTCATTAAAAAGTAAATTAAATTAAAATAGGAACACATCTTGGTAAATCTGACTGAAAATAAATAATAAATGACGTTCCTTGGACATGGTCAACTCGACTTAAGCGCAGAGAAGATGAGATTTTAACGCACCTATCCCCGCGGCTTATTATGGCCCGCGAATCAACGCGTTATTCGACTTCCGGAATCGAACTTATAATTAACAACTCTCTCAAATCTTTTTATGAATTATCAAATGATCATTTTACTGGATAAAAAACATTTGATGAACTTTTTAACCTTAAAAACCCTAGCCTGAATATAATTCTAATTCAGTGCAATATGTATAACGATGAACATGAATCCGGACACTCTTGTCTCCGGCATGGTTAGCAGAAAATTCAGGCGAGTAGTTGACGTCTTATTAAACAAAAAAAAGGATGTAGTGAATGAGAACGGTGACTGATTTTCGTTTTTTGCCTTTTTGCCTCTCTTTAGCAACGGTAACCATAAATGTATATTTTATCGCCGAATAGTAAAATAATAAGATTTTAAAGAGTGAGGGTTATATTTACACGAGACGTATTTCACACATCTTTATACTTCCAAAGTTTATTTAAACCTTAAAACTCAATCTATGTTAATGATGTATTTCGTAAAGTTCAGGGGTAACTTAATTATCTGAATTGCTGAATAGGTCAACGTATAGATCGGCAGTAATCAAGGAAGCATTGGCTATCGTCTTGGTCGGCTTTATACCAACACAGCCTTCTTGATATTGCACTATAAACATTAACGTTTCTGCTATAAACCAGAATAAATCTAAATTAACCTATTTTAACCCTACAACTATCGCGTTAGAGATATTTCCTTCCTATCTTTATTTTTTGTGAAATAGAAACGAAATCATGCTCCAATTCGTAAAAACAGTATACTATTATCAGGCCTATTCATAGCACGCGATGGTAAAGCTGCATACTTTATGATGACTATCTTTAAGTAACAGTTTATGTAATAAGTAATAAGTTGCCCTACTGGAAAATAAGGATTCAGATTTAGCTCTCAGACATACGTAAAGTTTACCCTGACTAGAACACGCCGAAGCACAGGCGGTCATACACTGAACCTATTTAACACAATCATTTCGAGGATCTAGAGCTCGACTAATTTCAAAAAATACACGGGATCTAGTTCAGTATTTAGCCCATTCAAAATAAAAATCGGCACATAGCTATGAACGGTGAGATTATACTATAATAACACATAAACAATTCCTCTATCCTACCTGTAGCTAGGCGGCTAGGATTATAAAGAAAATCTGTGAAAATTGATTTGGACAATATTTATTGCTAACTCAAAAAGTTACTTTGTGAAGTCGATAACATTTCATTCAAGTAGTGGCCAAGCTCCGACGAAAAAAACCCTAGGTTTGAGGCTGAATTGAGGTTTGTCTCAATCTCAAAAACGGTTCATTTTGTTGGGCTTTGAACCACAAGGACCAATATACCTTCTTCGGGACTGCAGCCATTGATTACTGCGTCCAAATCTTTTTTAAAAGCCAATTTGTGCCGCCTAGATCCACTGATATATCTGACCCACCTAGATCTGCTGATATATCTGACCCGCCTAGAGCTGCTGATATATCTGACCCGCCTAGA
>NW_027110397.1:140867-153353 GCF_000696795.3 Halyomorpha halys
GGATCTAAGGAGGATACCTCTTACGGGATGTTAGATGATAGGATCTAACCAGGATACCTCTTATGGTTTGTTAGATGATGAGATCTAAGCAGGATCCCTCTTATGGTTATGAACAGTGGGTTGTAAGGATTTTTGTATATAGGCAAAAAGAATGGGCACTTACGGAAAAAGAAGGGACCTGTACCTGGAGTAGGTTGCCACATCTTTTTCAGTAGACGACAGGAAGAACTGGGACATGGGCCCCCACAATATTCTCCCCCTTCGAGGCATGGAAGTCACTTAATTTTTATGGAAACTGCACACCTACCACTTTGCGTTACATTAACAGAGTAGTGTGGCGGTCTTTGCTGGCAAAACAGGAGTTATAGCGGTTCTTCCTGGGAACACTGGAGCTATGGCGGTTCTTGCTGGCAAAACTGGAGTTAAAGTTTATTAGAGTAACCTCCCACGTTGTTATATATTTCTGTTATAATATATATGTGTTCTTTTAAGTGTTGATAAAGCTTGTGGATCATTAATCCAAAATTTTAGTAATTCGATACTCACATGGCTACAACGCGATTCACCTTCCTGTAGTTTCGTCAAGCTTGAATTCAGGACGGAATCGCCAATGTAGAAATACGAAATGTAGACTAATGCCGCCACAATGTGAAAGTTCGATTTTTGTTTTAATTGTCATTCCGACTGATGGAATAGATTATATCGATCATCCGAAGTGAGACAAAATATCGATCATCCGAAGTGAGGCAAACAAAAGAGCTGCCAATGAGGTTATCCAGTAAAATGGGTAGTACACGACGCAATAACAAGACATGTCAGATGTTATCCGACAACGTTCGTAACACCGTTGTTACGCTCAGTAAAGAAGGGAAGGATCACCGGTTCCAGGAACAATGGCTAGGCCACCTCTTCGCCAAGACTTTTGCTACAGTAAGCAGTAAAATCGTACTCATAGTAGTAAGTCCTTAGTAAGAAGTAAACTCATACCCATAGTAGAAAGTCCTTAGTAAGAAGTAAAATCATACTCATAGTAGTAAGTCCTTAGTAAGCAGTAAAATCATACTCATAGTAGTAAGTCCTAAGTAAGCAGTAAAATCATATTCATAGTAGTAATTCTTTTGGCAGAATGTTTAACTAAGTTAAAGTCATGATTTTCATCAATTAAATAAGTAGAAAAATCAGGTAGGTTGTTTAAATGTGCAACAACTAGTGGTTCCAGGAATATCTGGAGTGGAGCGACGACAAAATCTCTATAGGTTCAACTAAGTATGGTTTAATTAAAAAATGGTTATCATGTTGCTGAAATTTAGGTATAACGCTTTTTAAAATTTAGTATTCAAAAATTGATTTCCTTAACAAACAATGCCTTGTTCATATAATTCTGTTTTTAAATTTATTTATTAATATTAGAATTGAGGACATAGGCGGATAAAGCTGCGTGATATAGGAAAAGCTTGCATTTTTACTTAGAAGAATGTTTTAAATACTTCTTTCTATACGTCTTAATTTTCATAAATATAAATGTATATTAGTTTATAGAATTTAAAAAATAGATTTTCATAGTAAGAAAAAAAATTCGTTGAATTTAATTTCTCAAAGAATCATATGTTTGTGTAGGGATCAGTTCGACTGGTGCTTATTTGAAAATGAGGCAGAGAACATTTATACTATTATAACAATTATACTATTATAACTAACGTTCTATAAGTCTCAAATACAGGCTTGAAATGTCTCTTTTGATTCGTAATAAACATAAAATTTGTGGGCCATAAGTATGGCATTTGCATGAAGCATAAAGTGAAAGTAGGACATAAAGGTTGTAATGGCTTCGGCAGCACATATACTACTAGGACATGAAGGTTGTACTCGCTTCGGCAGCACATATACTATTAGGACATGAAGGTTGTACTCGCTTCGGCAACACATATACTATTAGGACATGAAGGTTGTACTCGCTTCGGCAGCACATATACTATTAGGACAAGAAGGTTGTACTCGCTTGGGCAGCACATATACTAATAGGACATGGAGATTGTACTCGCTTGAACAGCACATATACTACTAGGACATGAAGGTTGTACTCTTTTCGGCAGCACATATAATATTAGGACATGAAGGTTGTACTCACTTCGGCACCACATATACTATTAGGACATGAAGGTTGTACTCGCTTCGGCAGCACATACACTATTAGGACATGAAGGTTGTACTCTTTTCGGCAGCACATATAATATTAGGACATGAAGGTTGTACTCGCTTCGGCAGCACATATACTACTAGGCTGTACTCGCTTCGGCAGCACATATACTACTAGGCATGAAGATTGTACTCGCTTCGGCAGCACATATACTACTAGGACATGAAGGTTGTACTCGCTTCGGCGGCACATATACTACTAGGACATGAAGGTTGCACTCGCTTCGGCAGCACATATACTACTAGGACATGAAGGTTGTTCTCTCTTCGGCAATCCGTAGGTTAGGCAACTCTTTACTGACATCATGAATACCAGAATTAAAGATCTGTACCAGGCTGATAATATGGATCAACAGGGGCAAAAATATAAGGAAACCATGGAGATGTGGATGTTTATTTAGGAACTAGCTGTTGGTATGCTTGGATACCAAAGACCAACTAAGAAAGTGTCATGGTTTGATGAAGAATGCCAAAAAGACCCTTGCCAAAAAATAAATAGTAGCCGACAGACATTTAAACCTAGAATAAATGCCAGTAGAGACAATGAGGGTAATCTTATCAGAAATAGGATAAAGGTTATGGAACAGTGGCGACATTACTTCGATGTCCTCCTTAATGACGTGGCAGAAGAAGAAAGAGGGGAAATAGAGATGACCCTTGGAGAATTGGAGGCACCTGATATGAACGACATTTATGAAGTGGTGGAAGATTTGAAAAATAATAAAGCACTGGGACTAGATGGACTTCCTGCAGAACTGTTTAAGTATAAAGGAGAAGAATTAGTGGGATTGCTCTTTATAATATACTAATGGATGTGTGGGAGATGGAAGAAATCCCTTGTGAATGGTACAAAGTGGTTATATGCCCGATTAACAAAAAGGGGAATGTGCTTGATATATACTGTAATCCCACTTACCATGTGCTTATAAGGAAAGTACCAGACGGAAAGTCTGCCCTACATCAGATATTCTCCACCTGAAGTATTCTGGAGAGGTGCAGAGATTATAATATCCACACAACCACATATTCATAGACTTTCGAATGGCCTATGATAGCATAAAAAGAAACGAGCTATACCAGGGGAGCTTCTAGAAATGGGAATATCACCGAAGCTGATAAGTCTGATTAGGGCTACAATGAAGAGGGAGGAATGTACACTGCGTGTTCAGGGTGACCTCACTCACAGCTTTGAAAACCACACGATGGCCATATATAAAGGTGTGATCTTGGGTATTCTGAGGTTCGCATCTCCTGCGTGGAGCCGAAACCTCACGCAAACACAGAAGAGAAGACTGGCCACCATACAGAGATTGGCTCTGCTGAGGATCACGAAGACATATAGAACGGTGTCTACCGGATGAGCTTCGAGAGAGGATCGGCGAGACTCCAAACTTGTGGAAGAAAATACTGCGGGAGGACTCAATACAGAAGTGGAATGGACGGTGGGTAGCAAGCCAGAAGGGCGCTACTTTGAAAAAATTCTTCCCTACCGTCCCTTCCAGACTGAAGGCTATATGGGTCATCCCAGACTATTGGATCTCACAGATCCAAACAGGACACGGAGGGTTTCGGGAAAAGCTGCAGAGCTTTGGAAAGAACATCGACCTGCGGAGTTCCTGAAACAGCAGAACACGTAATAGTGGATTGCTCCGCCATGGAAGGACGGCTCGGTGTCAGAGCTATAAAATATTTAATAACTTTTATCTTTTTAGGAGTAATAGTTTTTATGATATTTGACAAAATCAACTCACAAAATGTTTATTTCTAGTTGTTCGTATAATATGTTGGATTTTTGAAAAAATATATCTCTAGGTCCATAAGACGCACATATGTCTACCAACACTCAAAATAAAGAAAATCTAACTTACTATAAAGAAGTTTATGACACTTATCTTCGTAGGGATAGTAGTTTTTATGATATTCACATATGAATATAAATTTGGCAAATGAAAATATGTCCGAACAACTATAAATCAATTTATTTTAGCAAATTTCATGAAAACTATTACTCCTACGAAAATAAACATCCTAGACTACTTTATAATTCATTAAACTAGCTTTAATTTGAGTGCTAATAGACATCTGTATTTCAAATGGTTTTTGAGATATAGATTTTTCAAAATAAATTCACTAACTACTGATGTTTTAATACATTCTGTACAACATGTTTATGAAATGTTGCTTTTTAAAAAGCTATACCTCGAGAACTATTAGACGTAAATAGCTCTATTAGAGCTTACATTTTAGCAAATTTACTCTTCTTTAAATGATGTTCTCTTGGAGTTTCTATTGTTGTTGTTAGTTTTAAAGATATAGAGCTCGGAATGAAAAATAATTATTTTTAACTTTTTGAAACAGCCACCATTTTTGATTCCCCCTACTTGGCAGATCAATTTTGACTAGTAACTATACATAGTTTTCATTGAAGTAATAAACAATTGGGGTGAGATAACTGCCTTTTTTCTCCTCTTGGGCTCTTTTACTATGTATACATATATACACGAATACAAAAGGACACGCGCACACATATATTATTATATACAGAACATCCTTGTGATACTATGTAATTATGAGAAGATTGTTATCTAGGATCGCCGACCCAAATGTTGATATGAGAGTTGAAGGCTATTTTTATTGAAGATTTGATAGAAGAAGAGAATTATCCCTTCTTCAGGGAGTTCATTTACGGATGGAAGGAGGTGGTGGGCCCCACTCATTACACGATGGGAAGGACTTGACCGCCCAACATCGGCGAGCCACCAGAAGAAGATGAAGCTGACCCACACTGAGACCAGGAGGGCTGGACCAGCCTGGTAACTGCAGGAGGCACCCAGACAGATGTGCACCAGAAGGGCCTACCGAACGGATGAAGATCATTGGGAGCAGTGGCATGCGCAATCCCAGTGCGCACTACCCCACTGCTCCCGCACCCCGTATGCCAGAAATGGCAAGGGAGGGGATCAAAAAAAATTTAATTCTAATAAGTCAATTTTAATTTTAAATATGATTACTTAAATAAATTTGAGTAAGTTTTTATTTCCTCCATAATCTCTATTTTTTTTTATGTGCTGTAACCGAAAATGAACATTTAATTTTCATGGAAATTTAATGGTACCTAAAGGACATTGGACATTTAATGGCACCTAAAGGACATTGGTCATTTAATGACACCTAAAGGACATTGGTCATTTAATGGCACCTAAAGGACATTGGTCATGGTTTCGTGTTCAGACAATTCCTATACCAACAACTAAACCGCCTGACACTTGTTCTTACCTCCACAAAGACCAAGTTCAGAACTGTTTGATTTCTGACAAAGGACTGGGATTTAGAAACAAACGTACCCCTTTCAGTTATTCCCCATCCGATCTAAAGGACTGCGGATGCCATTTCAGATGTGAATAATTAAATGAATAACCAAGAGATATAATCTCTCGTAAGATAACCTCTCGCCTTTTTCACCTAACAGTCCTAAGAAGTAAGGAAGAAGCTCCGAATCCTGAACTAGTTTTAAGTCGTTCATTCAGTAAGTTGAACTATCAGTAACATCAGGTTTAGATCTTGCAACTGTCACTTTAATTATAGCATATATACGCCTTTACTCAGATATCACGAGTGGCGTTCCCACTCAGCTTTTTCCAAAAATGTTATATATAAATAGGCAACCCTGGCTTTGTTTTTTTTCCGAGTTATAACTCAACAATCGCCCTAAAAGCGTACCTCCTCATTATACTGGAATCGTACCTCCTCATTATACTGGAAATGTACCTTCTCCATTATACTGGAAACGTACCTCCTCCATCATACTGGAATCGAACTCCTCATTATACTGGAATCGTACCTCCTCATTATACTGGAAATGTACCTTCTCCATTATACTGGAAACGTACCTCCTCCATCATACTGGAATCGTACCTCCTCCATTATACTGGAAATGTACCTCCTCCATTATACTGGAATCGTACCTCCTCCATTATACTGGAATCGTACCTTCTCCATTATCGTACCTCCTCCATTATACTGGAATCGTACCTCCTCCATTATACTGGAATCGTACCTCCTCCATTATACTGGAATCGTACCTCCTCCATTATACTCCAGAAGACCCCGAAGACGCTACAACATCGAAGCCGCCCGAAATCATCTATCGTAGCATGTATGTATGTCAGAACCTGGCTTGCCCTTTCTATCCCGCCACAGTGGATGACTTGCTGGCCAGCCTCGGAAGGAGAAAGACGTTTTTTCTAACACCCGAGGAAAAGTGCATGATTTTCACTATTTGGGGCACGCACACCAGGGCGAGAGAAGTGGCCATAGAACGCAGGAGTAACCGCGGCAGCGAGACTTCCAGCCTAGACAAGCAACTAATTTATTAATATATGAGACCACCAAATCAATGCTCTGCCTGAAATCTATCATTAATTAATACACTAACTCATATGCCCCTCAGGGATTTTATTCTGGACTCTCGAAAATATACGTGCTCATTAACAAGCAGAAAGGTCTCACATTCCTTTTCCACTCTAATATATATTTAATATTTGACAACATACATTCGGGATACCTGAAGTAAGGTACGACTGGTCCCGAAGTATACATGACTATTATAGTTGAGTTCAAAAGATTTTACCTCTAAAGATTTGACATTAAGGTACAACTTATGGAGGGAGTCCTGCTTGAACTATAACGCATGCCCGCTTAGTATTTTTTTCTAGACTAAAATCAAGTAGATTATAAGAAATGTACTCTTTGCTCTAGTAAGTAGTAAAGTAAAGCAGATTGTAGGATTAAGTCACTCTCTTCATAAGAGTCCCTCGGAATAATTTTCATTTAGTAGTATGTAGAATATTGTCAACTAGAATGTATTATGCAGTTTATAGTCACGTAGAATGAAGGATGATGAAACTGTTACTGATTAAAGGTGGTGAACTTGATTGCTCTCGGCTTGGCCTTCTGGTATTGGGAATTTGGATCGGAATGGGAAATTTGGATAAACCATGGTCTGTTTGGAACCATACCAGTCCATATCATGGCCATATTCGTGCTCACGGTGGCCACCAAGTTCAGTAGGGAAATGGTAAGTTTTTTTATCTCAAATAGTCCGGAAGTTGGAGCCCAAAATTGGTTAATCAATTGTGGCTAACTCTAATTGGAAAGCTTTATATTGCCAAGTCTCACAAGGCTTGGAATAATAAAGCTATAGCAAAATATGCACTCTCTCATCAGGCTTTATCCATATGTGGCGATTCGCTCCACTGGAGTTTTAGGGCAAATTGTTTATCTTAAATGAACATCAAATATCTTTGTGAATTAATAGAATTAGTTTCAAGTAATCTCTTCATTCAGTGATAACTTAGAGCACAATTAAACTTGTTTTTTTCTTTTTCTCCTGGCTGGCACCCCTGGCATGGAGGTGAGCACCCTACTGGTTACCAACCAACCAATCATTCCCTTGGGAAACCACCATATAGGTTACCAACCTACCATTCTTTTGGGTGACCACCCTATAGGTTACCAACATCAATCATTCTCTTGGTCGCCTCAAAACAAATTATAACTCCCTCTAGGGGACCTAAAGTGAAGACCCTACATGACCCCATAAGTGAATAGCTTACAGGATGGAATTTCCAGCCAGCAAGGATTTAAGACTTGAGTTTCCATCCTGCGAGAATTAAGTAGCTAGTGATTGATTCTGCATCACATTCTCCTGTTACCTCATTTCCTGAACAGCTACCCAATCCAATTTTAATTCTAATTGACCTAGGCCTTCTGGTGATATTGCACTTCACTGGTGCCAGGACAAAATACACACCTGACAAATACAAGAATTGTTCCAATACTTTTACAGCTGTCAAGCTTTTATCCATGTTTATAAAATTACTATCTTCTTTACTTTACTTTTTTACAGGTCCTCATCCACTTTTCATTAGCCTTTGAAAGCACACCTCTCGGAACATTAAACACACTCATTTCATAGATGATTAGATTATGAAATAATAAAAATTATGCCTAAGACACTCTTGCCTTAGAAGTTAAATTTCTTAAATTGTACCATTTGTTAGAACTGAGTATATTATTTCAGGATTAGGAAATAGAATTTGATCCACAGAAATCTCTCTTAATAAAATGAAATATCTCTTCTAATCAATTTCTATGATACCCTAAGAAAGAAATCATGGATATATGTATTTGACAAGGTGGGTTGAAAAATATGGTTTGTGAGAGAAAACAAAAAAATTATAATTTATATTGTACTTTATGTGTTACTTGTGTCCTGGAGTTTTTATTATTATTATTATTATTATTATTATTATTATTATTATTATTAATATTAATATTATTAACCAAGTAATATTATTAAAGAGTGCAGCAAATTTCTTCATTTGAAAGCTATCTAAAATAAACTTTGATAAATTTTGAGCAGAAATTACACAATTTAAATTTTGTCACAATATAAAAATTAAGAATTACATTTTTTGTTTTGGGAGGTAACTATAACAATAATTTACACTCATTTTATTCTAGTCACTTGTTCATGACTACTTGTGCATGTTCGCCTGTTCCTCTGTCTCAATTATTCTGTTCTTTGTGGTGGAAAGTGAGACACCGATAGCTCTGTTTATGTTTACAACCGCTTTATTGCTAGGATTTGACCTTGCAATACATATTTTCACTGAAAAAGTCTGAATTATGAATGAACAACAACCGCTACTACTGTAATAAACATTATATTGGTCTTCCAGTCTATAAATTGTGTTTATTTGTTTTCATATTTTATTAATTTCATATTTCTTTCCTTAATGAGACAAAATATAAAAAAAATTGTATATCTCTGATTTTGAAACTAATAGCCTCATATAGTAGCATAGTTAAAAAAACTGGAATAAAATTAAAAGCATTTTTTCTGGTTATTTCACTCCAATGATAAGCAAAACTACACAGTTGCTACAATTTAAAAATGATAAAAAAAATTAATTACAAGGAATAACTTAGTTTTTAGTTATATATTTTTAAAAAGTAATAAATTGAATCAACTATTTTTTTCTTGTATTAATCTAATTAAATTGACAAATAACCAAGAGTGATAAAACAATAACTACCAATAATGTGCTTTCAGCATGGCTGCTACCTAGAAAAAATAAAAGAGAAGTTAGGGTCGACAAGTTACCTTGGATTCTGATCTATAACTATTTTACTTATATTTATCTAATTTAATATAACATATCATCCTACAATGTAATGATACTAGGTGAAGTATAGTATTTGTAAACTATCCTTACATTGGATTTACACAAAAGATTCTTCATTCCTTAGTTCCTTGGGTTGTGTCTTGCTTTATAAAATAATTCAATAATAGTTGTGAATGATATTAAAGAATATTACACGATGATAAAGGAATAATTGTGAATATTATTGAAGAATATTACATGATGATAAAGGAATAATTGTGAATAACTTTAAAGAATATTACACGATGATCATGGAATAATTAAGTCAATGTGAGCTGTTATTAATTTACCAAAAATTCATTTATGAGTTCACAATGTTTCAGCACCACAAGCTATCTTCAAGAACATAATCTCTATGTTATGTCATGTTATGAGTGTTCCATGCTATCATTAAATTATAAATAATCTTATTTAATTATTATTCATTATCTAATTATTAATATTAATCATTATCAATGATTATTTACATAGATAGTTATTATTTATAAGCTGATTTACAAAACACATAGCATAGGCAAAAATATGGTGAACTCATTTAAAATTATAATTAATTTAATTTAAAATTAATTATGAACTAATTTAATTCTTTAATGAAAAGAATTCCATCATGAGTTACTAAATTCAGACCAGAAACCAAATGGAGGGAGTGAGAGGAGGATGAAGAACAAGAAAGGAACCAAGGAAAGATCTCCAATACAAATTTAACAGGGCCAGGCCAGAGCCAGAACACTTGATTCATCCCATATCCTACACCAGGTTCTACCCACCAGTTCACTTGATTCATCCCATATCCTACACCAGGTTCTACCCACCAGTTCACTTTTCAAATCAAAATTCCATTCTTTAGCAACATAAATTTAACATATTCAAAATTTTACTAAGTAAGAGTGTAACATGTTTGATATAACCCATAACCCTTAGTTTAGTTTCAAAGAAGAAACATGACAATGTCCTATGAAATTCTCGTAATTTTAAGGCATTACTGGAAAAAAAATAACAGCCGCTGAAGCAACTTGTGAAATTATTAAATATGATGGGTAAGGTGTCCTTAACCAGCACACTGCGTAGCATTGGTTTGAAAAATTTAGCAGTGGAGATGGAAAGGAAGAAAGGCTCAAAGCGACCATTAATGGATATTGATGAGGTTCTGCAGGAAGCTGTTCAGTCAAATCCGTCCACACGTATTCACAGACTTGCCAGAAAGTTTGGTGTGTCGAAAGATACAGTTAGTCGCCATCTACTCTCCATAGAAAAAGAGCATTAGACTGGTCCCTCACAAACAAACTCCTCAGCAATCAGCTAAGAGGTTAGAAATTTGTGAAAAAAGTTTAAACAACTTCATGGGTTCGAACTCCTACCTCATCCACTATATAGCCCAGACCTTGCATCATCAGATTACTACTTGTTTGAATCCATGGCGCATTTTCTTAAAAGGAAAAAAATTGATAATTTTGCAGAAGTTGGAATTGCGGTCCAAGAGTTCTTTGACAGCCATCCCAAAGAATGTTATCAGCACGGGATCGAGCAATAGGTTAGCAGATGGCTAATGACGGTAGATAACAAATATTATAAATAAATTTAGTAGCTTATAAAAATTGGATACTTACTTCTTTACCACAAATAAAAATAAAAATAATTTCAATACATATTTTTATTATATACATATTATTCAAAATGCAATGGGGTACTTACCGGAACAAGTTGTTCCATTGAGTATAGAGATGTAGCCTGGTTGACAAAGACACGTACCTTTCAAGCATACAGCATTTTTTATAGTTGTGCAGTTTCCATTAGATGTACAACCCTCATTTAGATATCTTGTTTTATAACATTTATAATTCTCAACATAATGAGAATCGTTCCTGCAATGACATTGGCCCTCAGAGCAAATTCCTTCCATCTGCAATATCAAAAAATTTATTCACATGAGATTTTGGTTTATATATGCAGAGTTTAAAACAAATTAATACATTTTACATTTAATCCTGGTTCTTTTAATAACATAAGAAATAGGGTGCAAGTCAGTAAAGCTCATTAAATGGTATACAGAGGCATTGCCAGCGGAATACCTTTTGGTAAGCTATAAACTTCATACAGAATATATATTGAAAAGGTAGTGAAGAAATGTGGAAAAACGAGATCTGTGACTGTAGATTGACATTTAAATAGTAAGTAGCCTGAAGTACCAAGAGAGAAAGATGAAATGCAAGAGAAAAGAGATAAATTGAGACAATGGGCAAATACAGTTCATTGAGTCAGCTCCCATTAAAAGTTTAGTTTTAGTTTTTCCACAGACGATTGCCACAGTTTAGGTGCTATAGAAACTGTACTAAACAGTCTGCATGCTCAAACATTGTTTGAAGAATTAAATAGTTGTGAAACCTTCATTTGTATATTTTGTGAACTAATTTATTTTTTACCATTTTGAAGATAAATTTGCAATATTTTGAATAATATTTATTGAAAAATCAATGGGGTTATTGGAGTTACAAGGGAAACACAGCCAATACTGCACAAATCTTTTTGATTGAATTTTGAAGAATCATACCAAAATCAAATCCCTAACGTAAAGAAAGAAAGAAAGCTGCTAGTAAAAAATATTTTTGATTTTTGGTACACCATATCTAGGAATCTTTTTTTTGACTTCATGAACTTCATTGTAGACAATGAAGTTCATGAAGTCAAAACATCATTTACAGTAGGCAATCAACATCTTGCAGAATTTCTGTGAACTAATTTTATAACAAATTTCAAAAATTTGACAGAAGACTATTGTTATGTATTGTTATTATTTTACAATATATGATTTTTGTTAAATTTTATAACTAAAATTTTGAAATAAATATCTCTTATTAATATATTTTATATGTGACTAGTGAAAATATACAATTAGAATAAATAAAACAATCTGTTTTTGTGCATCTATGTGTGGATCTTTATAACTTATTATGTTTATATATGTTGCTGCTGCTTTTTTTGTACAGAGGCACATCTTACAAAAAAAATTTATTTTAATTAGTTGGACATATCCCAAAGATGGTAATGCAGGCTGTGGCCACTT
>NW_027110397.1:153888-158432 GCF_000696795.3 Halyomorpha halys
TATCCCAAAGATGGTAATGCAGGCTGTGGCCACTTGCTCTACGATACAGGATTTATTTAGTTGGACGTATTCCAAAGATGATAATGCTGAACACATTGACTGCCAGCTATAAAATAACTTGAAGTTAGTATCATTGTCCAGGATGCCAACTATGAACTATCTCGTAGTTAGCATCCCTAAAAATAACAGATATTGCGAGTAATAGTTTAAAAAAAGACAATAAGGATAAGCAGCAATAAAAAAAAATGGTTAAAAAAAAAATTTGACCTCATGGTGATTCAAAACTGAATCCAATTTTTATATGAAATTATCTTTGTAGAACGAATAGTCATCTTTTGTACATCATAGCACACTAAAATTAAAAGATCAATTTGTTTTACACTGAACCATTTGTTACAGCTAACTAGATATACAGAAAAAAAATTGCCCACTATTACTTCACCTCCTCACACTGAACAGATTCTAGGCAGTTCTCACTCAACTTTTGGACAACTGTGAGACATTTTCTTGAATTGTCACTACCAATGAAACCTTTCTGACATGTACAAATTCCATTGGCACAATTAGTACCTTCTGTATAGCAATCGCTTGTAGAATTGCATTTACCACCAGCTCCTAGAATAAAAAAAATATTCTCTATAACTCAAAACAAGCATCTATGTTTATGAAAAGTAGGCAGGATAACATTAGATAAAATATGAAAACTAAATCAGATTGAAAAAATTAAATAAAATTACTTACACAACCATTTTTTTAATAATTGCATCTATTTCCTTAATAAAAAAGTGTTGAATTTATTTTATCACATAGCAATAAAAATTTTTGTTTAACACATATGAAAAGAAACAGAAAATATAATCAATCAGGGGTCTCTGCTCATTAAATAAAGATAAACAATATAGTTGAGAGCAATATAGGTAATTAAAAGTAAATTTAAATTCCTAATTTAAATATGATATTGTTAAATCAAAAAAATATATAATAGATGGACCATTCTCTAAACTTAGTGCTATTTAGCTATCCAATTGTTTTATAAATCAAATGTCAATAGTTTCAATTTTTCTTTATTTTGTATTTCCTTCAGAGAATAGCAATTAATAGTATTCTGAAGGAGGTGCAGACAGTAATGTTGTTTTCCTGCTACTAAAATCTTATTCTATTTTGATCATAAATGATTTTCCAGAGAAAACGAAGTTTAAACTCTAACAAAAACTCATCCTATAATAAAAAAAACTTGAAAAATACTTTTTCAGTATTAAAACATCTATTATGATATTAAAGCCCAACATAGAACATAATATCCAATCTCATAAACTAATATTATTTTGAAAATGTTATATAAACAAACATCATATGTTTTATCAGGATCTAAAGAAAGTGACAAAAGCATTAGTGCTGTTTTATTTAAATAGGTGAACACACTTAATTGGTCTGTAATAACAAGTAGGTTATAGCCTAAACCAATAGAACATTGTATAAATGTGAGCTTCCATCCATCCAACATGTTGGAGTAATGGTTAGGAATTGCCACCAAAATTTTCTGTATTACTAATATTAACGCTCTATCTACTGATACAACCAAGATTAGCAGCTAATTCAGTCCACTCATTTAAACACAGTCTTTGATAATTTTTTTTAATGAATCAATAAAAAATTATACAAAGAAGCTCATATAAACAGTAAAATAAACGTTTATATAATAATAAATATAAACAATAATTAAGTGTAGAATCACGTAGGAGAACAGTCATGAAAAATTGTGAAATGCAAAATTTACTGAGCCTAACACAAATTACTTTAAATCATTAAATTCAAATCACCTTACTATCGTAATAATGCCAACTCAAACATCATATAAAATGAAATAAGAGAAGAAATGGAATACAAGATATAAATTATAAAAGATTATATGATAATGATATACCTGATACACAGCTACCATTAATGTAAATATAACCCTTAATACACTGGCAGGAATTAACTGTTGTATCACAATATGAATTTTCAAACATGCAATCTAGATTTTCTTCACATTTACTGCCGACTGTTAAACTGTCAGCACGGCATACATGTTTGTCAGAAGATGGATGTGTCTTTTCAATGCACTGGCAAATTCCTTTTGAGCAAATCATGGTATTTACTCCTCCACAATCTTCATTATCAACACATTTGTCCCCGATATCTAAAAATAAAAAAGGTATGCTGATTTCCATCACTAGATATGTTTATGTTTAAGAAAAAAATAAATAAGCACACTGCCTATCAAACTACTTTTTTACATTATATATAATTAGGTAGCAACTATAACAATGAGACACTTAGTTAATAATGTTACTATCTTAACCTTCGGTCCAACCCTCGGCTTAATGTTACCATCTTAACCTTCCTTCCCATCCTCCAACCCGCAGCTCAGTGTTACTATCTTAAACTTCCATCCTCCAGCTCAATGTTACTTACTATCTTAAACTTCCATCCCATCCTCCAACCCATAACTCAATGTTTCTATCTTAACCTTCTGTCCAAACCTCAGCCCAATGGTACAATCTTAACCTTCCATCTAACCCTCAGCTCAATGTTACTATCTTAAACTTCTGTTCCATCCTCCAACCTCTTCAGCTTAATGTTATTGTCTTAACCTTCCGTCCAACCCCCAGCTCAATGTTACTATCTTAACCTTCCATCCAACCCTCAGCACAATGTTACTATCTTAACATTCCCTCCAACCCTCAGCTTAATGTTACTATCTTAACCTTCCGTCCAGCCCTTGAACTCTAAGTTCTCATAATTAATCTTATTGCATATCAAATATGAATAATTAAAACATAAAAATACAAAATTAAATTTAAAAACATTAGTGATAATAATACAAATTAAACTAAAACTATTATTACTTCCAACTCTAACATTAATGATAAATACTCAAACCACTAAACAACTCTAATGACCAGACATTTTGTAATTTCATAGGACTAAAAATTATAGAGAAGACGGTTATGATCGGGGTCAGGAAAGAAACAATTAATATACCTCTTAATATATTTAGACATTTTTCTCCTAACGATGTTTTCCTTGATTAAATCTCAGTTGATTACATTTATGGTAAATAATTATGATTAATTAAAAATTACATTTTGTAGGAGCATTTAAAATAAAAACTTTCAAAAGTTAATTTTTATTTTAATCTGAAGAAGAAATATCATTAATTCTCAATCATATCAATACACACACATTTGATTTTAGTTCCCTTTAATTTTGAATTATATCTGTTTTGTCAGAAACACAACCTAAGTGCCTTTTTTCTGAAAATGGTCTTCATCCTCTAGATCTCCTCTACCATAGTGCTTTATCCATAAATCCCACTCCTGAACCATCTATTCCTTTTGTTTTCACTCCAGACTTACACCATCAAAGGCATCTTTTAGTCTATTATACAGGTCTGAATAAACTTTTGATAAGAAATAAAAGTTGTAAAAGCTTATTAAGTGCTATGTGATCTACAGTAATTACTAGTTTCAATATTGAACAATTCATTGATTCCAAATTTATCATCATACAGTAAACTATCCATTTAAATTTCTTTACTTACATTTAGTTTCCCAACAATACATAACATCCTCTATATAATGTGTGTTGTTACTGCATTGGCACTTTTTGTCTACACAAGAACTACCAGGACCGAAAAAATCGCATTCCCGATCTCTCAAGCAGCTCCAACCAAGATATCTCGACACTGAAAAGCATTTTCTTTTAAACAAAAGTGTTTCTTTACTGTAAATCAATAAATAACAAAAAAAGGAAGAGAATATTTTACTTTTATCGCAATATTGGTTGCTTACAGAAGCGACAAAGCCTACTTTACAGGTACAGTAGGTTTGATTTCTGCACATAGTATTTTTTCCAACACAATCTCCATCCACTGAACAGCTTGCACCAAGTTCTAAAAAATGATTATCAGATATATATAAAAACAAAACATTTAATTTGTTTAAATAAATTAAGTTGTATCCAATTTAAGTCTCAAAACACTCTTTATTTCTTTATAAGGCCAATGTTTCAGCCATGCTCAAGGACAATCTCAAATACAAATTTATATTCACATTAATAATTTAAAATCTTTTTGCAGTCTATTCTGCCCCTCTTCAATTTCTGTCAAAATTATCCTATTTTGTCACACTTCATATTAATATTAAAACTTTTAATAACAAATCAATTTAATCTCATTATCATTTTCATTATCAATTTAACCTCATTATGGCCAAGAAAAGTTGGACTTATAAAGAAATAAAGGGTCTTTTGAGACTTCAATTGGATACAATTTAATTTATTTAAACTGTAATAACCAGTCTCAAGAAAGTGAAAAGATTATTTATAAAAAAACAAATTTTTTTTATTCCATAACAAAGGTTTACTTATCATATATTTTAAAAATTCAATAGAAATTATTTGTCACAGGTCTTCAATGGATACTAGACGTAATTTATATATTAAAACCTATCTGCAGGTTTTCCTTATGGATACTGAACGTAGTTTATATATTAAAACCT
>NW_027110397.1:158903-177380 GCF_000696795.3 Halyomorpha halys
ACTGAACATAGTTTATATATTAAAACCTGTCAGCAGGTTTCTCTTATGGATACTAAAAGTACTTTTTTTTAACCAGGTCCTAAACAAGTCGGTTTTTATGCTCTAATAAAGCAGTCAAAGTTTGATGCTTTAATTCTCTGGGCCTCAAAAGGGCCTAATATTGAACCTACTGTAGAGACTCTGATCTATGACCATTTGGAAGTTATATCTACATACAATTTATGATTAAATATTGTGGCAACTGTAGAGCCCTTCTACATTTCTATTTTAAAGTTATATCTATTGAAAATATATGATTAAGTATTAGGGATACTGTGTAGTTCATTTCTGGGCTATATTAATAAAAAATTTGTGTTTGAATTTTTAATAATTTTAACAATTATTTAAAATTTGTGGGGGTAGGTATTATTAGTAACTAATAAATTAAAATTTAAATAAATATTATGTTGAGAGAGAGAGGGGGAATGGAAATCTTTTTTAAAATATTTTAATTGTATAATAATTTTATTTAATTATTATGTAATAATTATTGATGGTAAGTTACTTAAGTAAATAATAAAATTATTGTGAGGTTACCTGGATAGCAATTATTATTTTGTGAATAAAATCCTAGTTTACAAGCACAAGCCTTTCTTTGATTACATTCAGCATTTTTAGGGCATTCGTTAGATGAAGTGCAGTTATCTCCAACTATAAAATACATTATAAATTACAAAAACTTAAGATCGTATTTACTAATAATGCTAAGCTGAAGGTTATTAACAATAAAATTATTAAAATATTTTTATTTATAGTCCTAATAAACTATTTTGCTTTCTGTAAAAACATAAGGATTATGTTAATTTTCAATATCAAAAGTGGATTGCATTTAACAGTAGGTAACTAATTCTCATTGTACTTGTTCTGAGTACAACTCAAGACAAAGTTAAATGGCTATAGAAAATAAGGAAGATTCAAATAGGTTTATTTTCTTCTTTGTCACAAATCTAATTTGATTCTAAACTTTATTCACTCCAAAATATTGCTATTACATCAATAAATTGATCAAAAATCAATATTATCATGGATTTTACTATGGATCAGTTCTTGCCTCCGATTTTCAAAATGTTAGGGTTTAGAATGATGAGCAGAACTATGATGATAGGTTCATTTTTCTCGAAAGAATAAATATTACCATGGATACCATGAAATTATAAAATAAAGCTCACTATATACACTATAGTTTTCCTTATTAAAATAATTATCACCAAAAATCTAATATTAAAAAAAATACTAACTTTTTTTTTATACTTACAATAATATAGAATAAATTACAAATCAATACATGCAGTATTATATTTACGTACATCAATTGATATATGTGTACTTAAATTTGGCTAAACTGAAGAGTCATTTAAAGTATATATTGTTTCAGTTGTCAACTCATAATTTACGAATAATTATTTTTGTTCAAATAAGTAATAATTATCCAAAGATAACTATATACATCTGCTGTTTAGATTTTATGGACTAAATCAGATTGCATTTATTATTTTTTTAAATCTAATAATAAAACGAACAAAGATTGGTTGGTTATAACATTACAAAGCTGGTAAAAATTGACAGGAACTGTTATATCTACACACCAAATTTTCATGCAACTGAATCTTTTGTTCCCTAGTTTTAAATCCAGCCAAACCTCAACAAAATTTGAATCATGGAAAAAGCATTCTAATTATAATTTCATATTTCGTGTTTTACTCTGTTTGGGCTAAATTCCACAATTTTGATTTTTGTTGCATTACTTCTAATGCTTGAACCTAATTTCCCATATCTTTAGAATAAGCTTCCTCTAGTTACAGAAACAGTTAATTTTTATTATTTATAGATTGCATTCCCAATATACTTCCAGCATTTCATTCTTCTGCCTGACGTTTTTATGACTAGTTGAAATTTAAAATTTCAGTTTCAGACTTTTTAGTAGTTATTTTAAAATTGAAATACTGAAAGTTGGAAAAAGTATATCAAAAAACAAAAAAAAAAAAAATGTGTTCTGTATATTCAGTGAAAATTAATAAAATGTGGATGACAAACTTAAACAAAAGCTCATTGTAGTTGAGGTAAGAAAAATTATTTCTATTAGCACTTGGATAATTTACCTATCTAGGAGGATGGGATCATATCATTTCACCATTGAGTCACAAATCAAATTTGCACTGTCTGGATTCCCTGAATCCATAACAAAATTTTATGAAGCAACAACAGTGTACTCTCGAATATTTTTAAGTACCCTACAGCCTGTTCTGGCACAGTAAAAAATAAATTGAAATAATTGTAGTATGCATTCAACTCAGACCTGAATACAGATAAAACTTCTTTCCCAAGAAATGCATGAAAATAAAGTAAAGATGTATTTTAATCTAAGAATGTTGCTCTGGTACAGCCTCAGCAATGAGAATAATAGTTTCAGCAGCAAGAAGAACAGCTCTAACATTTCAATATAATTAATTCACTTAGTCTATCAGAAAGAAATGTTCCTTGAGGCTGTATTATAGCCAAGATGAATGTATAGGAAGTCTTGAAAACCATTTCATTCAAGTGGAACTTGAAAATTGCTTCTTGTTTGAGAATCCATGCTGTCTAATAATTCTCGCGCACGAGTTATTTTGTAAAAAATATTATGAGAATATCAAAAAGTAATATTTATTACCTTTTGGTGACATTAGAGAGTTGGATTGTGTAGATGCAGCTAATAATGTTATAGTTTCGGCTTTATAACTCACAGAAGTTTGATTTTTACTGCATTTTCTATCTGTTGTGCAAAAAGCATTTTTGAACTGACAATCCAAATGTATCCCACAGGAATCACCAGGATCTAATGAAACAAAAGTTTCATAATTAGTTTGATGAAGTTGAACTTTGTAATTAGGTGACAATTGAATTATTGTAAAATGAAAGGATTTTGAATAACACATATATATTTTTTTTTTTTGCAATAACCTGAAAAACGGAAATTTAATTATTTTGTTTTGTGACCATGAAAAGTAATTTTACAGTATTTTTCAAATTTCTGTATTAAACTACAATTTAAATTGCAAAGTAAGAAAAACAATGTGAATAATAGAAAACTCACTATAACTTTTCCGTCTGCAAGAACTGTATTCCCTTTGATAATAACCTGGGGAACATTCACAGATCTTTTTATCATTGCAAATGGATGCTTCAAAATCATAACTAACAAAGCAGTTTTGATCATGCTTACATGGTTCTCCAAGGCCTAAAAACAAAAATTTATTTATTTATTGAAATTATGTCTTTTAAATTAGATCATTCATAATAATTAAAATATTTGGTACATTAATAAAATCTATATTTATTGCATACAGTTAGAATTAAGTATCCTTTAAATAATGTATACTAACATAGAATTATACAAACAAATTATGTTGAGGTATACATAGGTACATTAAAAACCAATTTTATTGAAAATTAGCTCAATAAAATAAACTTTATAACTCACATATAACATTATACAAGTAAAGAATTGAAAAACTAAGCCTCCAGTTTCGGTAATGATGGGATTAAGGTTCCTGTATAATATCTAAAGACCTGAGACAACTTTATTGAATTAGTATAATATTATTTTATAACTTCATCATACTTGGTACGAATAATTTTTTTTTGTCTAAAATAGTCTAAAAAATACAAAGTAAAAGTAATATATTTTAAGATAATACCTGCTGACTTCCAACATTTTCCAAGGAAATAATGATAGCCATCTGCGCAAACACAAGTATTGTTTAAACATATTCCTCCACTCTTCAAACTTGTGGAACACTGAATGTTATCCAAACAAGCAGTCCCATATCCTTCAGCGGCTGTAAAAACAATAATTTTCATAAAGAAATACTTTGGTGAAATGGTAAAGAAAACATTTTGCTTGTGAACCATTAATAAGGTTTTGGTGACCCTAACACCTGAAAGTTCATGTACTAAATGTCATCATCATATCGCACCTTTGGAGAAACAAGACATAATTTCAAATTTTTCCTAAAATGAGTTAATAATACCAACGTCTTATATTCTTAGAAGTCAACTCTATTCGAAGTAAACAAGGCAGATTTATATGAAAAAATCTAAGTGAGAAATGAGTATCACATTGAATATATTAAACAAAGAAAATTTCAAAATATATTAATTAAGTTAATATAAGAGAACAAGAACTCAAAAAGTATATTTTTTTATATTTCAAAAAGCAAGCCTAAAGTCTTATATACCAAATCAACTCTAACGTAAACATCATCAGGAAAGAAAAAGACAAGATAAAAAAAAAACAGAATGCCTCACACGTGATCAAAACACACACCTCAAGACATACTCAAATGAATGTATGAGAAATGAGACATTTTGTCTAAGGTTTGTGTTTATGTTATCTAGTCTTTTTCTGTCCTGAATTGGAAAACAATGATAAACTTGAGTCTTTGTTTTTGGAATCCTCCAAGGAGGATAAAATATATTTGATGAAATGGGTTATCAAAACAAAAACTGTCATACCTATCAGGCACTGCGTATGAAGACTGTTTGCAACATACCCAGATGGACAAACACATGATTTTTGTTCACAAACAGCTCCGATCATATCACAATCATCACTGGTAGAGCAATCATCACTCGACTTCACATTTACAACTAAAATCATAATAAAATTTTTGCTAAATTATTCAATGCTTGACTTAACATTTACAACTAGAATCATTTTAACATTTTTTGATAAATTATTCAATACTTGAAATTATTTGGTACTTATAACAAAGGTTTATATATATTTTAAAATAATTAATACCAAAGATTAAGAGTATAAGAAGATATACTCCCATTATGCCGGTGAGACTAACTAATCTAATCACAGTTGCACCTGATCCCTCTTGAAAATTGATAACAAATTCTTAATGAAATGTCTTAGCTAAATGATCAGGTCCCATTCTTACTTTCTTTATCTCTTTTTTCTTAACAACATAAATTTATTGAAGAAAAAAAATGACCTGTCATTGAAATAACAGATTGTTTTTATGTAAATAAAATTTATAATATTACTTTCAGTTTTCAACTTAATTTATAAACATGGGGGAAAAAAAAGTTTAATAATTAAAGTTGTTTACTGCATTAAAAATTCATACTGGACTTTGAGGATTAAATATCAGTCAATTTGAAATTTAAAAATTAATTAATACAAAATACAAGGGGATTTTTATTTAAAAATAGATATTTGGTCTAAATATTACGGTCATCTTCAGGGCAATGCAAGATAGATATGAGAACTATAAATAAAATTGATATTTAAAAAAAAATAATGACAAATATTTATGAAAAAGAATAATGATAAAAATGATTGAAAAAAAAACAAATATATACACTGCCAGTTAAGGACTACCTCGACTGGTCTTTTTTGAGACAATTCATTATGCATTATGTTTTCGAATAAATAAAAACAAATTCAAATAGCTTTTTAAATGGAACTTTAATATATTAAAATTACATAAAATAATACAAATTTAGAGGAATATAGTAAAAAAAATCAAATTAATTTTTAACATTTGAGGTAGAGTTTACAGACACAATTGGTGAGGTGGAGTCCATCCCGAAACTTTTTTTTTTTAAATCTATTCAATTAAAAATTAACCCAAGTCCTTGAACTTTATTTATTGCACCTTGCCCTGAATGGTTGGCTGCCTGGCAATACAGCCCTTAATCTTGTAATAAGTCGTCTCTAACTTACTTTTAATAATTTCCATCCCAGACAGTTTTTTTAAAAAACCTATTTTTAAAATGAATTTTATTATTAAATTCAATAACTAAAATTTATTTTATAATTTTCCAGGATTCATCCTAGAATGACAGAAGTAAATAAAATATTTAATAGAAATTCATGCTCTCATGGTATTACTTGCGAGAAAGTGGTAAGGTTTTGCTACTAGTGACAGAAAAAGATAATCAGTAAGTCGTTTATTTAAAAATAAATACATGAGCTTCAAAAATAATACTATATCTTCAGCCAATAATATAACATCCACTACTTACAATACCATTGCCAGTCTCCTTCAAGGATCTTACCAAGTCTAATATTGCCAGTCTCCTTCAAGGATCTTACTAAGTCTAATATTGCCAGTCTCCTTCAAGGATCTTACCAAGTCTAATATTGCCAGTCTCCTTCAAGGATCTTACCAAGTCTAATATTGCCAGTCTCCTTCAAGGATCTTACTAAGTCTAATATTATTCAATCTATTTATAAATGACAATCTGAAAATCAAAAATGTTAATATTAATAATGTTAGCTCTGTTTACTGATGATACACCGTTATACTCCTCTTCTTAGCAAACTGACACAATAATTAATAAACTAAAAGCTTTAAAAAACTAAATCAAAGTCAAATGGGTATTACATCTGACCATTGAAACAGAAGCCATAATTTTCACAAAATGACGACCTATACTTCCCTCAAACATATTTTTAAATGATGCTCATGTACCTTTTGCTAAATCCATAGGCTAATCAGGAGTAATTTTAGATGATAAACTTATATTGAACAAGCTAATTAATTTAAATATTTAGGAGTTACTGTTATTGAAGTGGCTAATTAATTTAAAATGATAAAACTAAGAGGAAATAATATACAAAACATCTCCATATTTTAATAAAAAATTAAAACTATCTCAGAAAATAAATTGATACTATATAAAGGTGTTCTAAAGACTATCTTAACATAACTCATATCTCTTCTTCGAGCTTCATTAATTTGACCAAATTAAAAACCTGCAATTATTACAAAAGAAATGCCTAAAGATTGTAAACAACTATTCATATTATACAAGAATAACTAAGATGCATTCAGAACTAAATATACACACAGTAAAAAAACATATATACAAATTTAGTCATAATTTGTTTCAATCTTCCTTCAATTGGTTAAAGGTTTCATTAAAAACCCTTTAATAACTGAAATAGGAAATGATCCAAAAACAACAACCTGTATAAACATGTATATATACCCATAAAAATAATCAATAATGATCTCTACTTTACTTTATTTCAAAACTGTTAAGTTTTTTCTTTTAAGTTTATATTTTACCAAAATAAACCATAGCAGAGCATAAGAAATAAGTTTAAAAAAAATTAAAATCTGTAGCACAAGAACCAACCCATGAAGGGTCAGCCAGGGTAGCAGTACTTTGTAAGGAACTACTGTTACTAGGCCAGTGGTTGTGCAAGGAGGTGAGTTGGTCAGAATCGGGCTCGACCGCCTGGTGGACCCCAGGAGAGCGCCAGAACCCACAGGAGTTGACTCACAGCTACAGTCTAACAGAAAACAATTTTATGCCCAGCCGGATTCGAACTCGGCTCCTTAGAGTTAGTAGCTATGTGCCTTACCCCATGGGTACCATGTTCCCCATAAGTAACAAGTAGCAAATAAAAATGAATTTCAATCCGAAGCAATGTAATAATTATTGTACATATTAAAATTTGTGAAATGAAACCTGATATAAAAAAACCTTTTTAATATAACCTTTTTTAGCTTCCTTACAATATTTCTCTTTAATAAATCCTAACACCCTTCTTAGCTTCCTTACAATGCTTCCGAACATGGGATTTTTAGTTTAAAATTGTATTATTTACACATCGAATTAGAGAGAAAATAAATTCTTGAAAAATGTGTTTACTAAACAACTGAAGGTACTGAAAAGAGGTTTGTCTTAAATGAGTAGTCTGGTGACCTTAGACCTTAAATTTTTTAACCTATAGATTTCATATGGTTAATCATTATCACATAAAATAATTGTATCTTCCCTGAATTAATAATTTACAAAAAATGAATTGCAATTATGTTCATTAATAATTAATATTATTTCTGATATTGAAATTTCATATATCCATTTACAAGTTCAAAATTAAAAAGAAATGCAAAAACACATACAAACACAAATTCAACTATCAAATAAATTCTACAGTCTAAAATAGGTGAGATAAAAAGATGAATAACAATAAAAAACAATTTTTATTACATTATTTACATTTAGATTCAAAATAAAAAAACCAACAAACATTATAAAATATATATACATACAAATTATAAATTATTTAATCTTATGAGAATCAATATCTGTAATATACAATGCTAAGAGTTATTTATATTTACAATAAAAAAAGTCCATAAATTTGAATGAGCTGATATTCTAAAATTGAAATACTATAACCTTCCTATAACTAGTAGTCATACAGAAAATTAAGATGAGTCAGATATATTGGACAGTAGTTTTTGTCTCAGGTACATGTTCAATACAATGTTAAATCTATTATTTATAAGACAATAATATACAAACACTCTTCGGTTATTGTTAAAAATATTTGGAATTAATATAAAAAGGAGGATAACAATTACTGCTTGCTTACAAAATATAAATTCTATGTACAACTCTGAACACAGAAGAACTATATAATACAAAAATGTTTTACACTAATCATTAAAAAAAAAAAAAAAGAGAATAAAAAAAAAAAAATTAAGATTATGAATGCATTGAAGAAATTTTCAAAACAATGTAGGACATACCTGTAAGTCCTTGACAAAAACAAATATATCTCAATACAATTATTAAAATAAACACATGAAGGTATATGATACCTTCTAAAATAATTTTTAGTTAATACCATAAATAGATTTGATTAGAAATAAATAGTCCAACGAAAACTGATACATCGGGAAAAATGATCAATAACGCTTTAAAAGCTAATTATGAAGTAGTAGTCAACAAATTATTTATAACGACAACACAGTTTTTTGCTTCCTTCACTTTAGACCACCGGCCTAATTTATGTTCTTGTCCGACACCCAACACAAGGTAATTATTATTAGGACTAAAAACCATTGAATTGATGAACCCTTTAACGGGAATTGAATAAAACTCTGTAAAATTTCTATAATTATCAGCACAGTTCCAAAACCTAACATTGCCATCATTTGATCCAGAGGCAAAAATTTCAGAATTCGGTACACAAGCTACACTTGATATCCAATAAGGCTCACCTGACAGCGGGTCGAACCCATGAGCAGATTCTACCTTTGCTAAAGGTTTTTTCTTCAGTGTTCCCCATAAGCATAATGATCCATCTTCACTACAAGAAACAAAATGAGCATCATCGAGTCTTTTAACTGAATCAATACTTCTAGAATTTCCATTGTAGATGAGTTGAGTTTCCTCTTCGATCTTCCAAACCCTACATGTGCTATCAGTACCACCTGCAGTAACTGCCCTGCCTTTACACAAAACATCTATACCTGTAATGCAATCATGATGACCAAACAATGTTTCAATATATGCCTTTTCATTCATACTCCACACTTTCACAGTCTTGTCCTTCGAACAGCTGTACAAATTTTGAGTTATTTTACAAAATGCCAAACCAGTAACAGAGGCTTGATGTCCGAGAAAACTATGATAATGATTGAAAGTATCAGCCTCCCAGATTTGAATCACTCTTCCTTCATCTGAGGAGGCCAAATATTTATCATCTTCAGAAACAGCAATAGCAAGGATAGAAGATGAGTGCAATTTCTCATTAGATTTATCTTTATGTCTCGGAGGCAAACATTTAACCTTAGAGCCGTCAATAGTCCACTTAACTATAGAACCATCTTTAGAGCCAGAATAAATATACTTACAGTCAGATGATAAAATAACAACAGTAATTGGCAACTTGTGCTCTTTACACTTCAACACTTTAATATTTTCCTCATTAATTTCCTTATTAAAATTTTCCAATAGTTTCTTCTTGAATTTGCCAGCTTCAACCAGCACATCTTCTTTAAGCCGATCCAACACAACTTCATTCAATGCTTCATCATTTTCTAATTTCGTTTTTTCCTGTTCTTCGATTTCTTTTAAATATTTTTGAGCAAGCTGCAACTTTTTTTCTTGGGCCGTTAAAACTTCCTCCTCTGATTCTTTTCCATGATCATTGAAATTTATCTCTTCTTCATCACTTGGAATTTCTTCATCATCCAAATGCGTTGTTGGCTTCAGGATACTCTTCTTTTCTTTTTTAGCATAGTGGACCTTAGGTTTTTTAGCTTTTCGTTTTAAAACGCCATTTGGTTTGCTACTAGGATTTCTAATAAAAAAATTAGACATAGTGGAAATTATAACCGTACATCAACACACAACAACCACGTGTGAACATAACACCTTACTGAACCTTCCATTAAAGGTTATTTCTTTATTTTCCAAAGAGAATATTAAGTTTAATAAGTACCAAGCAATTATCAGGCTGCATGGCAGGTTTCCTAAATTTTCTTTTTTTTACTTAATTATATTTCATTTTATATTAATTACTACAATTATTTCATATGTTTATGAATAAGGTGAAATTTCAAGATGAAATGACTTCAAGACAAGTTTTGCTGGCTAACTTGGAGAGTATTCTGCCTGCAAAGCTTCTTTCCATAATAAGCCATCAAACTAATCATCTCCCTAAATAAATAGAATTAATGGCTGCTTTATAGATGATCTAGTGTGGAGCAAAAAGAAAATAGTAAAATCTTTTTGGCAGACTTGAAGGGTATACTGCCAGTAAAGCTTCCTTCCAGAATAAGCCAGTTAACAAATCATGTACCTTAAGCTCAGAATATTTTAGGTTAAAAAAAAATATTTTTTTGTAATTAAATAAACTAAGCAAAGAAGAAAACTGAGTGACTCAGATTATTTTTGTCAAACAAAGAAAAAAATACCTTATCTAATACAACAATTTCAAATTTTAGGTATCACATAGTTCATCAATATTGATGAGGATCAACACATATGCTGATCTTTGTCTATTCATAATAGGTTTGTGATATTTTGAAAGAAGTGAGTGGACATGAGGACCAAACACGTCAGGACGAGGGTCCTAGTGTCTAATTCAAACATTGCGAGTTTAATTCCCACCCGGGTCCGTCAATATTTATTTGGTGGCAGTCCCATGAAATGAATCCTCACATTACTTGTATAAGGAAGACTTATGACAAAAAAAACAGCGAAATCATTTTTTTTTTTTATCTTCTCTATATTGTATTGTTTTAATTATTTTTTCAACATGTAAAACTTAATAAATAATAGTCTAAAAATATGTACACTTTATAACTCTAACGCTTCAGAGCGGACGATCAAAATATCATTCTAGATCCGATTTGTAAATTCTTGTTGGTACCAGTAGTAGCTACTTCACGAAATGATTTTATAATTTATACATTTTACAATTTTTGTAAAACAAAATATAGAGAATCTGTTTATGTAAAAGAAATATTTATATCTACAATAGAAGGTACTTAAATGTTGTTTAATTAAAATAATAATTATTATTTATTGACTGATAACCAGTCAGAGAACATCCGCATAAAACGATCCACTAAATTAGTCATTGGTTTTACTAATTTTGACAGACGACGATTCAAATAGATACTGCAGTGTAAAGGCTAATCTATCAGAGGAACTCTCTTGAGGTAGGTGGGAAAACTTCTCTTAAATGTTCCCTCAAGAGTAAAAAATAATAATAGTAATATTCATCTTCTACCACTAATTCTCTAAATACAATCATGTAGACATCCAGTTAGTCATCTTCACAATAATATCGTTCATTGAAAAATACAATTTATAATGGGAAATGGTGTAAACAGAGATAACTTCAAACAGTTATATTTCTCTTGCTTCTTAATGTTAACAGTCCTAAATCCAATCCACTAGAGGATTCATTCAATGAGCTTTAGAAGATTATCTTAGCAATACTTAATTTATTCACTACCATTCATAGATATTCCTATCTTAACCCTTTTATCCCTCAACAATATATCTTGTTCCTAGAGTATGGACAAAATTTGCTAACTGCGATATATCTTAATCGAAACGATTCTATACATCATATTTATCAAAGAGTGAGAGGTGAGGGCATACGCAATAAGTTCTGCAATTACGGCACTTTTGGCAAATACTTTGACCAACAATATATCTTTTGCAACTAAAGGGTTAAATTGACAAATTATTGTCCTCTAATGGTGCCTCTACACACTTGCCAAAATATGGTTAATTCAAGAATGCACAAGCATGTGGATGAGTTATTTGGAATAACTGGCACAGGTTAGTCTGAATATGTGGTCGACCCATTGAGGGACAAATCTAAGGGTACTTGTGCTAAGTTAGCCTTATTTTAGAACTGCTAACGGACAAATATTCGCGTTTTAGTTATTCAAAGAATTTCCCCAACCTTTGTTTTCAATAATAACTCTAGTTTAAGATTGTATACTTTAAAATTCTAACGATTTGGAGTAATTAGTTTGTTTTAAAATTTTGACAATTAACTTAAGCGGTTAATTTAATACAGCATAAACATAAGTTCATCAAAACATTACATGTTTGGGTAATTGCGTTAATAAGTTTCTAATATAAAATTGTAGAACGAAAGTCGAATTTATAAGTTATATAGTACTACTTCTATCTGGCACCTACTTTGCTAATATTTAAGTTTATTTTTATTTCACCTACCTTTATTTTATTTTTTTATTGAAAATCGAATGTAATAGCCGATAGAGCACACAAGATATGAATACCGACACTTGTTATTTTCTTTGTTTACCAAACATTAGTAAGTCTTCGATTCGCATTAAGTGGAAAATATGTAGATCCAGCCTGCAATTAGGTCTACTTCTAAATTATCACAATTTCCTTTTAGACACTTTTGAATTCTTCTACCTCTATGCTCCAATTTTATTTTATAACCTTTTGACAGTACACTCAGAATACGAGAGGTTATACTGACGCTTAAGCTTGTCAAGTTTAGTTTAGTTTTGTTGTTTGTCTCTTAAGTTAGGTTCTATTTTTGTCTTGTCAAGTTTGGTTACATTTTGAATAATGTTCGGCAAAAGAAAACCAAGAACAAGGAATTTTTACCATAATTCTAAAGATGCAAAACAACTTAATGAACAACAGAAATACATTGACATGTTAATAGACAATGTAAGGCAGTACTTTATCAAGTTAGATCAGGAACATAAGGAGCTTACTACACTACAGGCCTATTTATTGGCCAAGAAGATTCAATCAGAACAAGGAAAGAAATTAGAATCTACAAGTAAAGTGTCTAAGTGCAGTGATCAAAGTGAAATAATTAATACCATTAAACTAGATCTGTGTTCCAGGCTTCAAGAGAGTGAGGAAGAAGAAGATGATTCGGAATGAGGACTTAATATTTCAATTAGAGGGTATAATTCTTTGTTACAAAACTATGAACATGTAATTTTAAAAAATAAACTTGTTAAAACAAATTAACATGATGCACATTTTTAACAACATATTTAATTTGGATATTTCTGTTTTAAATGGGTAAGCATATATCTAATCATTACTCCAATGCCATCATCAATCTCATGGAATAAACCATCAAACATGAATGCTGGGGTCGAAAAGACCAAGTTTTTCTTATCAAAGACGAATTCCGACACATCCTAAAACATTAAATATTCAATTAACCATAAATTAAAAAAAAAAAAAAAAAAAAAAAAACTTATAATTCAAATTGAATATTACTGTTTCTTCACAGATAGCTCCGAGTTTCCTGGCATCCTCAATGGCGCTCCTGTGTGGCCACCTATTGGCGCCTGTACACAAAATGTAGAATATTAATTCAACTAACAACTTGTTCTAAAATCCATTGAGAAAATTAAATAATACATAATTACAATTTTTTGATTAATTTATTTTCAATGGAGAATTATCAAATTATTAAAGAAAAAAATATTTTGGTTAGATATTAAAATAAAAACAGATATTTTTTAAATTTTATGTTTAGTCATTAATAGTTTTATAAACATTTAAAAATTGATAAAATATAGTGATACTTACAACTTCTTCCTAAGGTTATGTTAACATTGCATATAAGTTTTGCTGCAAGAATGGGTGAAATGCAACATAGCGCAATTGGTTTTTTGGCACACTGAAAATCTTTCAGTATTTGTTCAACCTCCGGTTGTATAGTGAAGTGAATACCGTTGACAGCATAATCTGAGCTATAACAAACATTCATAAATTTTTTTAATATTAGTATAATTTTTCAAATACAAATCTAGGGCAACAAAAACAATTAAAAAAATGAAACTGGCTTGTTGGACAAAAGATTATAAGTATGTAAACAATAAATGTCACTTTTCAAATCCTTTCTTTGATTATAATTGATTACTAAACAAAACTGAAATAATTCAAAGCACAAAGTGGGAATAAGTTCATAGCCTAGTCACTAGATTTATGAATAAACATGAGCAACAGAAGAGAAAGCTTCATGTGAAATATACTATCCAATAAGTAAGACCTTGAATCATAAAACATAAAGGTTCATTGTTTACAATGAACACATAAATATATCTATATGAAGCATTTGGTTGTAAATCATGGTATCTGAAATGTACTACGAATAGAAGTTTATGGATTCACGTGATTCTTTAGAGCTGATTTCTTAAATTTTTGAAAGAAATTTTAGAACATTTTTATTTTTAAAAGAATAATTTTATTAATAAATTAGGTAAGAGGCTCATGGTTTAAAGTAAGGCATTATAATTAACAATTATTTTAAGATAGTGAAATTTTTCCTTAATTAAGTTACCAATTTTTACAACCTAATACAACATTAATTTAAAGCAAACATTTTGATCCATATTGCAGGTCTTCATCAGATCTTATGCCTAACTGGCAGGCAAGATTTATAAATCATATTGTAAGTAAATTAGTAATCATCAATGAGGAAGTAAGAAAACATTCGCTTTTAATAAATGAGGCAAAAGAATTTAACTTATATTTATACAGAATTGAACTTTTTTTTACTTCACTGGTATCTCTAGGGCTGATTCATAGAGTTATAAAAAAAATTGTAGAAAATTTTAATCTTTAAAAGAATAATTTTGGTATAAAATTGTGAAAAGACTCTTGGTCGTGATTTGATTTGTTCCAAGAACCAGTTTTGACTGTCATCAAATGGAGGCATATGCAATGTACAGATTTTGGAATGGAAAAACCTACTTTGAATATACCAACTAGTTATCTGACAGTAAAATGTGGTCCTACAACAGCTGGTACAATGGAACGATTTGAAAATAATATTTTAACATTGTGAACGTTTGCATTCAATTACCACATTCTATGACTGAGAGCCTCAAATAAGTAGTTAACTATTTTTAATTCCTTACTTAACATTGTATCCTTCATTATATATAAGCAATTAATTTACTTTCAAGATAAGAATTAGAAATAAACGATATGAATGAAATGATTCTACGACGATGTGAATGAATAGATATAATAATCCTCTTACAAAATATTTATAGCTTATGGCTTTTTGATTTGATCTTTAAGGGAGTATGAAGTAATGAGTTACTTGGCAAACTGAGTAACACTCACAGATTCTTTGCTGCGCCAAATCCACCAGGAAATATGACAGCTTCATAACAGGACTGAGTTTCTATTAACTTACAAAGATTCTGAATATTTCCTCTAGCTATTCGAGCAGATTCATTGAGAATGTTTCTTTTATGTGACTTATCCTCTTCTCCCTAAACAATTGTTCACTGTTAATATAGTAATTTTAGATTTTTTAAATTATTTAAATCAACTTACTTTTAAGTGATCTATAACATGCAACTGTGGAGCATCTGGTGCAAAACAACAGGGAACAGCACCATTTCTAGTCAAATGGGACAAGACTGAAGCAGCTTCATGGATTTCTGTTCCATCATACACACCACAACCAGACAACACCTAAACAAATATATTATAATAAATTTATTTTCCAATTTAAATAATGGCTTCAAATGACGTAAAACTTAACTTACTACAGCAATTTTAGTAGGATCACAACTCATAAAACGATTACTTTTTATCAATGGACTTCCATGGGCCAAATTGAGCAGGAAATTTGATACTGGCTTCCTTAACATTTCTGAAGCTCAATGAAGATGGAAAAATTAATATTTTTATTTGGCTAATAAGCATTTAATGATTTTATTATATAAAGACTAATCCTACCTTAATCCTCAAAACGATTCTGGCGGAAGGTTGTATTTCGGAACGGTTACCATTGCCGAACACTTCCCGTATACGTCAAAACTTCATCAGTTTTCAACGCTTGTCATCACAAAATGTAACAGTTTATTCATAACTCATGTTTCTATTAAATTTAATTAAATAATTCATCTGTTCATTTGATTCTTTTTTACTTGGACAAATGTTATTTTGTTATTAGCGTACTTTCTGACTAGGCTGTATTAGACGACTTTTGGAGAATGGTAAGCCATGTAACATTTAATTTATGTTTAAACACTTCGAATTCATTTAAAAGTATGATTTTTGCATTTATACTGAATAGAAAGAGTATTTTTATAAGAATATTTCTTGAGTATAGAACTCTGCATAAAAAGTCGGAACAAGAATTCGATGACATTGAAATACATTACAAAGGGTATATAGTAATTTAGTGGTTAAAGTTTATCGAATGCAATTTTGTATTTTGCAAAGACTTTCAAATCAGCAAGTTTCATAAAAACCGTTTGACAAGCGCTTCTGTCAAGATGGATAATCCAGTACTGATTCTGCGGCTTTTATATTGGGTACTACGAAAAGAACTTGAGGAGTATCATGTGTTTTTGACTTGTGTCTTCATAATTATTGCACTGTACTTTATTTTTCATATCCAATTGTTCCAGGAGGATTTCTAATTATTAAAAAAACACGTTACATACGCCACTATCAATCTCAGCACTTGAATAAAATTGAAACATTGGATTTATACTTCCATAACACTCATTCTGAACTGAATAATTGTCAAGGGTTTTCAAACTGGAGATATCTTCTTCTTTGCAGTTTGTCAACATTCCAATAATTCAAAAATTGGGACCATCTTTTGGCGTGTGTTGGTCTGATGGATGTTGAGCGAGATACGGATGAAATAAGAGGACGAATAAAATTGTATTGAGCTGCGAGAAGGAAAATGGCGTAATAGCCCACTTCCTGTGGCGTAGAGGAAAAAAAAAAATAATAATTCAAAAATTACTTTATAAAAACAGAACTGATAAACATTTTCTAGTTCTAAGTTAAAGGAATTCTTCTGGTGAGCCATATAAATCTTCCATGATTTAATTTCTTCCAAACGGCTTGTGATCGTTGATTGAGGCTGATGCAAGGTACCAACAGGGTCGGGGAATAGAGGAAATTTATGGTTAACAGATGACAGTTACATTTGAAAGTGAAAAAAAAGATATAGAAATCGCTAATTGGAGACAAAATGTTAAGTTTCATCATGAGAGTCACTTATTTTCTTCTTCATTTGTTCTTCGAATAAAAACATATGGTAATTCATTACATTGTTAATGTTTTAATATAATTAAATAAACTGTAGTGGCCCAGATTGCTAGTGTTTGCGGGTCTTAGTTTGTAGGCTCCTATTCTAAATGAATTAAAAATAACTTCCATCAGACATCTTAGACCAGACAACAATCATTGAAGCATTTAATCTATAATCATAATGGTACGATCACAGTTATAATAGACAGTAATACATTAGCGCAAGTTATATTGATTTTCTTATTGTAGGAGGAAGAAGAAGAAGAGGTAGATGAACAGAGCTATGATGGGACGAGAAATTCGCTGAAACCCTTTAGGAAAGTTAAAGACACAAAAATAACGCTAAATAATGGAATACAAATGCCTGTTTTAGGATGTATGTAATACAATGATTAAATTAAATGATATAGGTTAAAAAAAAATTATATTTTTGTAAAATAATAATTTTTAGTTGGGACATATAAAATTCAAGGACTCGAAGATGTTTATCAAATCATAAAATTCGCATTATCTGCTGGCTATAAATTATTCGGTAAGTTTGGTTTATGTATTCATAAATATTGTAAAGATTAAATGCAGGTACTTTCTTATTAGATTTAAAGTAAACCACTATATTTCATATAGCTAAACCATTTTTTATTTTTATACCTGATGGGCCTTACATGGTTGATATAACTTATATTATATATATTTTTTAACAGTGATTATGAGGGGGTATAGTCATACAAATGACACCCCTAACTATATAAAATGTTCTTATTAAAAGAAAAGAAAATAAATAGATAAGAATAATGCTTCTTAATGAAAGAGGAAAGTAAAATTAATAACAAAAAATAATGATATTGATACACTTAAATAAAACAAACAATTGTCTTCTAATAGTAAAAAGAAAAAAGTTAATTTGAAAAAGGGAAGAGAGAAAAAAAATAATAATAATGAATAAATAAAATGAATAATAATAATAAGTAAATAATAAGTAGTGTGACTATGAATTAATTTTATATTTATTAAAAAATTATAAAAGAATGTCCTGCAGCAGTCTGGGCTTCAGTCTTCGGGTTGAGGTTGGGTTTCCCAGGTTGTAGGTCACTGCTC
>NW_027110397.1:177800-194307 GCF_000696795.3 Halyomorpha halys
CTCATGTTGATCATCATACGACTTCAGTTGTGCAGTAGCTCTCTCATGTTGATCATCATACGACTTTAGTTGTGAAGTAGCTCTCTCTCATGTTGTTCATCATACGACTTCAGTTGTGTAGTTGCTCACTCGTCCTGTTAATCATCGTACAGGTTTAGTTGTGAAGTAGCTCTCTCGTCATGTTGATCATCGGATAGGTTTAGAAATATAAATGTATCCAAAAGTTCAAGTATAAATAAGACGTGTTAATTACGTTAGTAATTGAATCTGTGTCAAAGATTATGTACAATTACTACCATCAGCTACCGCTCTTAGATCTAAGTTTCTATATCAACGGTAATTTGTGGTTGTTATCGTATACTTAATAAAAGTTAGATTAAAATACAAAGAAATTAGGAAGACATTGGAGATCTACAACCAGATAGGTATAAATAATTAACAGGGACATTATAGATTTACACGCAACAAAATGGAAACAAACACGCCAAGATTTGTAGCAGAGGAATAACATGGCGCAAGTAGTCTTAAAAATGTATTTATTTATATAACTTATGACTGTTCTGAGCGGGAAAATTTAAAAAAAAAAAAAAAGAAAAAAAAAGAAGGAAGTACGTGATACACATAACACTTGATGTCCACTTCAATACTTCTTCATTGACGCAATCTATCCGCTTTATAAGCTATCTACACTCTATCAGCTGTGTGGTTCCCCATCAGCTGTAACATATGCCTTACTTTTTGTTTAGTGGGAAGGAGTTGTCAGTAATAAAAAAAAAAAAAAGAATCCTTTTAATAGGATTTACATACATTTTTAATAAAAAATATAAAAGGTATTGAAGTTGAGAGGGAGCCAGAGTGAAAAATATATAAGCTACTAAAGTTGAGAAGGAGCCAGGATGAAAAATATATAAGGTACTAAAGTTGAGAAGGAGGCAGAATGAACAATCTGCAATGGGCCAATTCATCATTTTGCTTCATATGTTGGTTTTCATAACCAATGACTGTGATGACTTGAAATTTCAGATTAGCCCCGGTTTTCCGTTGGATATGGACAGGCGATGAAAACACGTAAACTTAGAAATTAAAGATTTAAAAAAATTATTAAATTTTAAAACTAGAATAAAATAGTAAACTAAAATAAATTTACGAGCCAGCTAATATTGTTTGAAGAATGTTATATATTACTGTAGGGCTCTTCAGATCGAAACTAACCCTGAGCTCTATCAAGACAAACAATGTTTTTCTTTCAAGATTGAGTTGATTCAATATTTCAAATTCTTTTCAATGATTCGAAATAGTATTGCTAGTTCTAAACCATGTGATTTTGTGTACACCTGTATCATCTTTAAAACCAAGCTCCTAATGAGATCTATTGACGAGTATCCTTGCTTAGGTTTGACACTCGTTAAGGGGATAAGAATTTCTTAATTTATCGAATGCTGTACCTAAATTTATAATGATTTAGTAGCCAAAACGAAGCACCCTCTTTGACATTGCTGATGTATTATTTGTCCACTAAGCGTCGATTTGTTAATAACAATAATTGTGTAATCAAAACCAAGATACCTGTCCTTATGTAATACTTATACTTGTTTACTTTCATTTTACCGTGAATCGTCTATTACACAAGGATTTTTAATATTGTTTCAGATACAGCCTCTAACTATTATAATGAACGAGATATCGGTACATCCATGGCAGCTCATCTTCCGGACAATAACTTGGAGAGAGATGACGTATTTATCATATCCAAATTAGGTATGTTTCTAACGAATGAAAGAATCAAAAATTATAATAAAATACCCGAGTTAGGGCCAAGTGGCAGATCCAGGAACTTTTTAAGAGCCTAATAGAAAATTTATATCTAAAACAATGTTGTTTGAATAAGGCTAATCTTGAATTAAAATTAAGCACATGATACTGTATTATGGGCATACCCAGCGGAGGGAAAGAGGGGGCAGCTGCCCTCCATTCATGTGATAAAAATTGATTTTTTTTCCATAGCAAATACTGATTGTAATAACTAATAAAGCTAAAATTTTGGTTTCCTTCGCCTTTTCCGTACAGAAATGTCACAACCAGATTGACTGTAGCTTGTCCCCTCCTCTAAGTTTTAATCTTAGGTACGCCCTTGGTGGTTACTCTAATCTGGAAATCCTTGCTGAATCTCACTTCTTGTGAAATAGTGAGTTATATACATACAAGTAGATCAGAATATTCTACTACTATTTTTGAAATGTATACTGTCTTATTATTCCTCGCTGTCTCCATTGGGTCTCTCCTTTATCCTTTACACCTTAGAATAATTCTCCGCCGCCCCTATCCCTTCGCAATGATCTATGAGTAAGACCTATAGAACTTGCTATAGAACTTGGAAGTCGATACCTTCCAGAGTTATGTCCATCTTGCAAGGACCTGAAGCGAGTACCTTACACGACCGTAACCGTAACGAATACTTTACTGTGTGGTTTCCATCCTGCGCGGATTTATGGCGCATACTCTTAAAACTCGCTGATCTTACATGGTTTGGAGATTGCACAAGGTCCGATATGCCCTTATTTAATACGAATATTCTTATGCTATTGGCCTTTTGATGGTAGTGTCACCTCTCAAACTGGTGTCTGGATCCAACTTATACTTCGATAAGACAATTTGTTAGCTTTTACCTAGGAAAGAGCCCCTTGATTTGCCGTTTGTGCCTCATGCTGCTTCTTTTGAAGTGATTTTGACTCTTTTGTTCTATGCTAAGTAGTTGCATGTATTTAGGTTCTATGTAGTAAAAACCAAAGCATTAAAAGTAGATCAATTTTTTGACAGGGTATTTTTAATTTGCCATCTAATAGTGACTTTGTTTAGCGGGTCACTGAAGAGTATCTAGGAGGGTGAATTCCGGAGAGCAAATTTGTTGATCGGGTGAATTAAAGAATTATGAAGTGGTGAAATTGGAGGAGCAGAAGTGAGAAAGAAAAAAGGAATGAATTGAAATGTTTGTATCTGGTGTATAGATCGAAATTGATTGTGAAAGGAAACCTGTGGGGAAAAAAATTGTTTTCTTTATATCATATTATACCATGTAAGTATATATGTAGTTTATATATGTCCGATTACGGATTGATAAGTATGCTGTGTGATATTGCAACCTGATGTATTTAGGCAGCATAGACGAATAAAGTATTTCTTTGTTGTTCATTACGGTACTTCTGTACTATCGGCCACATGTCCTTTTTTTATGGATTATGACCTGAGACCATAAACGGATTCGCATTCTCTCTGGCTCCGACATCAACTGAAATGAATCCATTGGGGTTCGGAAGTTTATCTCATGAACGAGCGTACGTAGCGGAACACGACAGCTGATATACAAAACAAAATAATAGGGTAGGCTATACCTCGCAACAGAACATACGATTGACGGGAGGGATAGTAGGAAAGCATCATATTTTCTTTTCGAGTTCAATTTTTAACGTAGGAAGTTGATCGTATAGCAATAAACAATATAGCAGAAAATTATTGATTAGTAACCTAATAAATAGTTTTTATTTATTTATAATGAGATTGCTAGGTTTATAATAGTATATGGGTGTTATGGTAGATTTGATAAGTGGAATCATAATGTAGCCCAATCGTTTTTTCTTTTACATTACACTGTTTAAAAACAAACCTCGTGCTTTGATCATGACTACACAACCAGCATTGGTTTAGGAATAGATTCTCCTTGGCATTTTTTTAATCTAGTTAAATTAAATAAACACTGACATACTTCATTCTGCCATTAAGTAACAAGGCTTTTGGATATCATTTTTAGCCACACAGGATCAATGCGGGACTAACGTGCGGAAAGCTGTTCTCAAGTCAATGAAAAACTTGATGATGGAACAAATAGACCTTTACCTCGTCCACTGGCCTGGAGGAAGCATTGCCGATATTCCTGACGACGAGAGCCCGAAGCATCGAAGTGTGAGGCACGACACGTGGCAGCAGCTCGTCAGGCTTCTTGAGGAGGAGAAGCTCCGCTCCATTGGTGTTTCTAATTTCTGTGCAAGGCATCTGGGAGACTTGTTGGACTTTTCTTCAGTAAAACCCGTAGTCAACCAGGTAATTATGGGAAGGAGATAAATCTTACAAAGAACATGATAGATAGTGATTAAGGGATGTTCTTCGAATGGATTTCGGCATAAATGGTTAAATTGTTTTATAAAAGTGAACAACATTCAGTATCAAGGTTAAAATTCAGAAAAAAATAATCTGAAAAAATGAAACTGAAGGTTTTCAGAAACGAGAATAGAATTATAAATCTTTGATCATGGCACAATTTGAAAACAAAAAAGGTATATTGATTTATATGGTACAATCTTTGGAATATGAACAACTCAAAATAAAATCAAAACCTTTTTTTTTTTCAATATGTGCCATCATTCTAAGAAGAACAGTATTTATCCCCGATCCCTTTAAAAAAAAATTAACATAAATTAATTAAATAATCCATTACCTGAGAAAGATAATTCAATGGGAGTACTACCAGATCCTTTTTCTACCTCGGGTGTTGAAAATCCAAATGAGATACTTATCTGCTGGTTGAGATGGTCGTTTTGTTGGGACTCAACCAAGGAAAACAGTAATATATTGCTTTGGTATTAAAAATCTAAAAACTAGAGGTTATCCTGAAAACATTGTTTGATTTTTACTGGTAGAAATTTCTTCTTTGACAAGTAACGTTATATACCAAACTAAAAGCCTCTAAAATCGGGAATTGCTTATTGTTGTTCAAAACCGTAGATATTATAAAATAAACTATACTGTTACGGTGATTGTTTAAACGGAACATGTTTGCCTACACCATTTGTAGCAGCGTAGTTCGAGGAAAACTGAAATAAATTGTCTTGAGGATGTCGAGCTTTGGACTCCAAGGCCATGCCTCGAAGACCCTTGCCACCTTAGAGATAAGATAATTATGTCATATTTTGGATTAAGGATTAGATCTAGTTTACTTTATTCAATACCTTGAATTCCTACTTTCCATTCTTTAGTAAAAAAGATGGGTGATCCAAACCATTTTAGATGTGTGTAATAACTCAAATAGTTTTTCCTTGTAAAGAAACCATAATCTTTCGCAGGTCGAGTTTCACCCTCACTATCGCCAACCACAGGAACTGATCGACCTATGTAAAGAACAGGATATATTCCTCCAAGCGTACGGACTGTTCGGTGGAGGCGAGAATGCTGTATTGTTCGACCCAGTCATTATAGAAGTTTTAACAGCGATTAGACGAAGAATTCATTATCTGTCAACAGCTCAAGTAATCTTACGTTGGGGCTTGCAAAGTGGATTCGGTAAAGCATTTTTTGTAATATTGACAATTGACTCTGAGTTTATCGACAGCCATGTTGGATTTGATCTATTATGTAGATAAAAACCCTGCCGATGTATTGTAAAAGATTTATCACAATATGGGAATTGTCCCGGTATTCAGTTAGCTATTGCAACAAATTCCAACTTACTTGGAATTACTTTTCTTGCTCCTGACTCCAAATGAAAATTAGTGGAGGTTGGCGACCGTGAACCTCATTCGAACGAATTCTACCCTCCTTCCCCCCTACTGGGTTCCCCTTATATTAATGAAAGTATTTCCTTTTTATCATTTGATCCTCGAGCCTTGAAAATTGAATCTTCAACAAGTTCCATTATCTTGCCCCCTAATGGAATAATAGAGCATATATTCAACGAGTTCCAGTCCACTTTTCTATCAGCGATCTATTTAGCTTTCTGCCACATTTTACTCACACAGCCCAGATCCTTTTTTGCAGATGTATCCCACCTCTTTCTAGATCTTTTTTCTTTCTCCCTGAGTGTTCTATTGCAAGATTTATTTTTTGACATTACCATCTAGTTTTCTTCAAGTGTGTCCAAACAACGTCCATTTTTTCTTTATTTCAAGATGGATATGGAAGCTAATGTGGTTGTTCAGATCGCCTCATTATAAGAGAACTTTCATGCCCATCAGATTCCCAAGACTCTGCAAGTAGCAGTTGAATGCTTGATGAGACCGGATGAAGGTCAGATAAAATCTTCATTTGCTTTTTTAATCTGGCTCCTTACATCTTTCATATCCCTTAAAACATTTCAACCTTCTTTAGAGACCACACTTCTCAATTAGATGACTGGTCCTCAGAAGAAGTGATTTCCCACATCACAAATTCAAGTGCATCTCCTTTGTCTTACAAATGCTGCTCCATTACTGCCCTCTGAAATTTTCTTTCTCCAATATTTTCCATGTTTCTTTCCTACTCTCATTCAAAACTTTTTTTTTCCAATATCTTACACCCCAGACAGACTCTTACTGACTAGAGTTTGGTAATGAATTTTGTTTTCACTTTTTTTTAAGTTGGATAAAATTGATAATGTAAATGATCGAGATATTTTATGCTAGTATAGGACTCTGGCAAGGAGATGAACTGGCTTCTATATTGTGTAATCTAGCACTTGAGAAAGCTATAAGAGGGGCCTGAGCTCATGCAGACAATGAAACATATTCACTAGGCTAGCCCAAACCTTGGGTTATACAGATCATATAGACATCATGGGGCACTCTTTTCTTGAAATGTAGAGCAGATTCAGAAATGTTGGAGTAGATATGCAGAACATATCCCCAATAAGGTAGGTGAAGAATGAAGTTGAGGCGTTTAAGAAATGCAGAGCATATCCACATTAAGGTAGATGAAGAATGAAGTTGAAGTGTTTAAGATATGCAGAGCATAACCCCAATGAGGTAAATAAAGAAAGAAGTTGAGATGGGTAAGGATATGCAGAGCTTATCCTCATTAAAATAGATGAAGAAATGCCAAAAATACTGTTTACAAAGCCAATTCATAGCACTAGGAGGAGACGGAAACCAAAGCTGAGATGGTTGGAAGCTGTAGCTGGAAATGTTAACAATATTCTAGGGGACATAAACTAGACCCTGTCCATTCTTTCCACACTAGACCAAGAGGAATGGAGGAAGCAGAAGGAGATGGCCAAGATCTGTAACTATAGTTCTGTACTAATTTTTCACTAACTAGAAGAATTTATATACATATTTTTCCAGTCATGATTATGCCAATTGATATTTATCATCAGTTATCTTCTACCTAATGAATGTATATAACACTTTTATTTAATTTGCTACATTTTTTCTTTGAGTTTCATTTAAAACTTATAAGCAGGTTTAAATCAGAGAACTTTACGAATAGAGGACGATGTGAGCAACATAATTTTTACAAGCCACTTTATGTGACGAAGGTACCCTAAATGATATAAATTTATTAAATCCTCCAAAAAAATAAATTCATTCTTTGGTGAGAAAGTAATAAGAGCTGACACTTATATATCCTCCAAGCCACCAGGGGCCTCTTTGTTACTACATTTTAATTTTGTTTAGATAAATGGTTTAATTTAATTTAGATAATATCCATAATATTAAAACATTTAGGAGAAATAATCCATGGATATGAGAATAATAAAAGAGTACAATCGACCATATGAATTATACCACATTCTGCACAAAGGAACCAACTCAGATGATAACTGAACTAAGAAAAATGAATTTAAGCTTATATAATAGCTGTTTTTTTGTTTAAAAAAAAATGACAAGTAAAATAAAGTGCAAAGATGGTTCCTGTTTTAAACTTTTGGATCATTTCTGCAGCAAATGGAGCAATATTTAATGAGTAGTAATACAGCATTAACTCTCATATTTTCAGATTTGAGATGATGCATTCTGCAAATTTTGTGCAGAATGTGGTCCATTCGTTACCAGTATTATCCATTTCTAGCTAAGTCTGAAACTAATTTTCCTTTTTATAAATTGATAGAGCTAATTATATATTTTAGGAGTTCTTACCAAAGCTATGGACTATACGCCCATCCACTTAAATGCAGATCTCGACTTCTACATCACCAAGAGACAAATGAATCAAATAAATGCAATCAGCACGAGAAGAAAATATTACTGGGATCCAGAAGCCATTTTACATTAATTGAAGAGCGATCCTTCACTTGAGGCATATTCATTCCTCTATAAAAAACAAAATAATCCTAAAACCATTCAGGCGAAATGATTAATCTATGATCAATAAGATAATGTCCAGTTGAATGAAGTGAATTTCAGACCTTTTCATGCTTACAAAATGCCAAATAAATAAATAAATTCACAAAAAAGCTCGGAGTAGCATATCAACTCGAATCAAATAAATACATTTAGCCTCAAATTTATTTTAAAATGAAAGAAAAAATAGAGCAAAATAATAATAAAATATTAGAACTTGAGGTCTGTGAGTCATTATATTTAAATTTTATTGCCCTCTTAACATAATTGTATAATAAATTATAATAGTTCTATCCATTCAATAAAGATCTGACTTCACTTTGTGATGTGTTCTCGCCAAACATGCCTTTTCTTAGTCCCCTTAGGACAAACTGCCAGGAGGTGGAAAACATCCTCTAGTTTTCCGATGTTGCACAGCAAACTGATAATGCTGTCTTCAGTGTTCTAGGGTTTCCTATTAACATCAAGTATTTTGGTACTCGTCTTCATCACCTTATTGATCAGTTTCCCTCGTTAAAAGATGAGATGTGGCAATATGGAGTTAATTTAATAGCTCTAGTGTAAGCGTGAACGAGGAATCTTATTAATTGATTAGTATCTGAGTTGGGACTAATTTTTAAGAGGATTATTTTACTGATATCATAAAAAAAATAAAATAAAGATTGACTTGGATATATATTTTACAAAGTTCACTGAGAGTCGTGGAACCCAAAAATAATTGATTATGTGTATTGAAAAAGGAACCTAAAGCCAAAGCGCTAACTAAATGTTAACTTTAAACCAAAGCGCTGGCCTGATGTTAACTTTAACCCAAATGGAATAGTACTTAAAAACTAGAGAATCACCAAGAATAAATGTAAATTGTGATTTATTTTGAAGACCGACTTCTGAAAGTCCACTTACATAAAAACTTAAAAAAAAAAAAAAAACTACAACAAAAGGTAAATGATGCATTTTTATCAACAGATTGGAATCGATATATTTACAACTCATTATCTTTCACATTAGTAAATTATCGTGACTAATGTATCACAACTAGTATTTAGAGTTCATGCTGCGTAATAGGCAGCTGTTAACAGTTCAGGGTTTTGATTTAATGAGATAATTCTGCATTTTTTTTTTTCGGACCCCTTTAAAAACAAAAAATTGACATGAATTAATAAATACATTCATTGTGAGAAGAATAACATAATTAAAGTGAGTATTACCAGTTTCTACCGTGGGTACTTCAAGGTTTGTATTCTGATCCTCATTCTGTGGAAAGTCATGTTATAATATCTGGAGGTGCGATGATAGATAATTTTTCACTTACTCCATATTACCTTATAAGAGCTTTTTGTAAATCCTTCGCTGTCAATAGCACAGTTGTTGCCAGAACTATCGGCCCTCCTGAAAACTGTTTGATTTTTAAAAAATACCCTTTTATGTTCAATTTTTAAACAATTACAAATTGCTTGTTGATACTAGGATTAGATTGTACTTTTTTTTTTTTGTTTGTGTAGATTGTATTGTACAAAATACTAAGGGTAGCAACTAGTGATACCTGGTGACAAGTTTAAGAAACACTAGCAGATTCTTTGAATAGAAACTTATAATTTGTCCTTTTTTTATTAATCAATGGAATGGACCAATGTGTTATCTTTTGGAGTTGTAGACAAAATGATTAAAGTATAATGATGCTACACCAATAAAGGATTATACCACAGAGGATTTTCTGAAAGGCTACCTCCCCTTCCCTCTTATAGCCTTCTTGATCTAACCTCTGATCAATACCATAGATGCCAGAAATTGAGGTGTGGTTGAATATAAATTTATTAACCGTAGAAAGATAAAATTATATGTTATATAAAACCATGTTAAATGTTCTGGCACAGTTCTAGGGAAAACGAAGACCAATATCAACACTTCCATATTAAACCAAAATTTAAAATAACAAAATATTTTATTTAGTAATAAAGCAAACTAATATTTCAAAAAGCCAATAGGTACCTTCTTATATCTCATATCACAAAAGTGAAATGGGAATCATACTGTAATATAATAATATATAATACAAATGAACACCAATTAAATAAAACTGAAATCTTTCAATAATTTTTTTAAGTTTTACACCATTTTAGATCTATAAAACTAAAAAAAAATAAACAGAGGTAAAAAAAAATCATCAAAGAATAATAATTTATTTCTTCAATCATAAAATTTAAGTACAAAATATAAAGCATTTGTTAAGTTATATTAATTCAACATTGAATGATGTACGAGTACACTTCATTGTTAGATATTAATAATAGAAAGCACAATATATCATATAAAGATGGAACTTGTAAGAGAATCATGCGTTCAGATCTAAATTTAAAGAGAAAATATTTGGCAAGATTATATTTGTAAATTTTTGTCATATTATATTTATAAATCTTATAAAAATTATATTGAGTACTGGTGTTGTAAATTAGTTTCAGCCATGATTCTTGCTTTTCCCTGATGATCACTGCACTAGTTTTTAAGGACCAGTTGCTGAGTCAAGGATTAACGTTGTCCTGACATTACCTATGCATTTCAGAACTATTCCAAGAATTAACCTTACATTGGATTGACTGAAGGGGCATTTGGTAGGAATGCCAAAAGAAAGGTTTCCTAAAAGAATTCATAAACTAGGACTTAAGGGAATAGAGAGAGACCAAGAGAGTGGAAGAGGGATAGAATGGGTTAGATCAAGGGTATAGAGGAGGTCCAGGAAGGAAAGGTTGATTTTATTTTGTTACGGTCTGACAGAATGGAAGCTTGGATTCCCCACTCTGGTTAGAATAAGTTGCTCACCTCTTAGCGAAGAGAACTATCCCTTCTTCAGGGAGTTCATTTACAGGTGGAAGGAGGTGATGGGCCCCACGCATTTCACGATGCAAAGGGCTTGACCACACCCAATATCGGCGAGCCACCCAAAAAGAGGAAGCGGACTGAGACCAGGAAGCTTGGTGTGTTGCAGGAGGGCTGGACCTCAGGACAAATGCAGAGGACAAGCTGCAGCCCCATCAGGCGCTCAACCGATGCAACTCCTGACTTTATATAATATTGAGATTTGAGAGCAGTGTCCTGCCCATGCCCCTGGGCCGCACCCCATATGCCAAAAATATGGGGGATAAAAAAAAAAAAAAGAAACTTACATCTAGGAAAACCCTTCCTCTCCCCCCTTTTGTCAGATATAAACAGGTAAGGGGTGATAAAAATAGGTGATAGGTCACTACATGGGAACTACAGGGTTATATGGAAGAACATATGGATAACTTATGGAAGAACATGAGAAACCTAATTGTGGGAAATCGCTGAATAATACAGATAAAGAGAAATAAATGCCATAATTGCAAAAACATTGACTAATTAAGTGATTCATCTAAATATTAAATTGAATATAGTAAATAAAATAATAAAAATACAGATGGACAAGGTAGATTACAATATTAATGTTATTACTAAATTATTAATTTTAATAACCTTAACGTTTAGTATATGCTTATTGCCAATAAACTATAAATACTAACAAGCAGTTATGATTTTTGTAAGGGTACAAATAACAAAATTAAAAACAAATTGTAATCACTTCTTAATTAAGAAACAAATATAATCTTGTTCCCAGCTTATTCAAGAAAAATAAAGTAAATAGCACAGCAGATGGTAAAAGTATATAAAGTAAATAGCAAGATGGTAAAAGTATATAAAGAACATAGCACAGCAGATGGTAAAAGTATATAAAGTAAATAGCACAGCAGATGGTAAAAGTATATAAAGAACATAGCACAGCAGATGGTAAAAGTATATAAAGAACATAGCACAGCAGATGGTAAAAGTATATAAAGTAAATAGCACAGCAGATGGTAAAAGTATATAAAGAACATAGCACAAAAGTATATAAAGATAAATACAAAGTGTTAGGAATGCAATAGAATTAACCTTAAAAAATACTGATTATAAATTGTGACTAGAGAGAAAGCATCAATGTTTAGTTAATTTATAACAAAAATCTAATAATAAAATAAGGAAATCATTCAAGATTGGTTAGGCTAGGTTTAATTCTATTTTTTTTTTACCATATCCTATTATGAAGTTATTTAAAAACGAACATCATTCTTCATGTTTTACAATATATTACTTTCTTTTTCATTTTAGACAATTTCTAGGATATTGAATTCGCAACATTTTTTAAAATCTGTTTTTATAGTTAATTCATTTTAACCAGATTATTTTGTGATAGAGTACTTCTCTACAAAAAAGATAAATCTCTATGCTGTATAAACCATAACATAAACTGATAAAGCGTGCATAAAAAAGGGACCAGAATCGACATAAACATTTGTGAACATGTATCCGACTTGAACATGTATCAAGTGATAAAGGGGTTCAAGGGACCAGAACCGACTTGAACTTTTGTGAACAAGTATCAAGTGATAAGGGGGTTAAAGGGACCAGAACCGACTCAAACATGTATCAAGTGATAAGGGGGTTCAAGGGACCAGAACCGACTTGAACTTTTGTGAACAAGTATCAAGTGATAAGGGGGTTAAAGGGACCAGAACCGACTCAAACATGTTTCAAGTGATAAGGGGGTTCAAGGGACCAGAACCAACTTGAACTTTTGTGAACAAGTATCAAGTGATAAAGGGGTTAAAGGGACCAGAACCGACCTGAACATGTATCAAGTGATAAAGGGGTTAAAAAAACAATCAGAATTGATTTTGGCAAATTAAATTTATTATGAATTTTAAAAATGTTCAAATGGCTATCTATTCAAAAGTTATAAATTTCAGTAAAAGGTAATAAACCTCACATGAGCAAAGATTTGCATGGTCAATTCATGGTTATTTATATTATATATACAAAGATTTCTGTGGTCAATCATCTAAGAACAAGTTCTGAACAGAAAAAATATTAGAAAAAAAAGAAGAGAATTCTATTATTCAATTCTTTAAAAGAAAGAAGAAAAAAAAAGAATATTTTAGAAGTAAAAAATAAATAATAAAAAAAAATGATTAAATTATGAAATAGAAAAAAGAAGCTAAGGCTAAGCATTAAACTATCAAGAAATATTATATATCAATTTGTTAATTCTATTCGCAGGTAACATAGTGCTCTTTGAAAAATGGTAACATGCGATATTTTATCACAGACATAGAAAAGATTACTAATGATTATTATATAATATATAATTGCACAAAACTACTTTCGTTTCATCAGTCTTCCAACAAAGATGGAATCAATTTTTTCTATAATTTTTCTTTGGCAGGAAAAACTTAATTTGATACTACAAAATACAATCTATTTAAACTGTTTACATTATAAATTAATGTTAATAGTTTTCCCAGGCAAATTAATCATTTTAATAGCCAAATTAGCCTTTTTTTATTTTTTTACTTTAATCAATTGAAGTTTTTAATTTAAATTAAAACTTTAAACAAAATTAGATCCCATTACAATATCTCGCCTTGTCCTTTGGGATATCATCAACAAATTTCCTTAGTTCCCTTTCTGTTTAATACACATATCCATGACATGTTTTGGCTCATTAAAATTAGGAAACTGAATGAACTCCAGGTTTCTCCTCATACTCGTCACGCAACAATAATTTACCCAAACACTTAAGAGGGATATTTAAAGGTGAATGCAGCAGGAAAGGTTGTCATAAATAGAGAAACAATATTACTATCAAATAATAATACTAATAAAAGCCTAACGAAGCCGAAGGTTTGATGCTGATGCCATTAACTGTTCTCTACATACATCTTTCCACTGACGCCCCTCCAAACCTAAACCTACTAAATCAGTTTTAATGTAATCCTCCCATTTAAGTTTTGTTCAACCCCTTGGACGTTTACCTGTCAGTATTACTAAGAAAATTTGTTTAAATTTAAAAAAAAGGACAATTAAAATATTTATAGAAAAAATGTTTAATTTATTTTTGAATTTTTTGTAAACCATTTAAAAACAAAAATAAGATTAGTTAAGTTTATTTCGGTTCAATTTGGGGTACTCTATATACATAAAGGTATACCCTCAATGGTATACCTTTGTGTACACTATTGAAATTTTTGAATTGAAAGTCTCAAATTTTTTTAAAAATTTTCTGGTACTATTGAATAAATCTATAAATAAGTTAAATTTGAAAAAAAAAATCAGATATATTAATTAGGTTAATTTGCCTTGAAAAAAGTTGGTTTACAGAATATAATTTAAACAGAATGAAGTATGCAACAAATACCTAGGGTCTGACTGAAAAACTCACGATCTTAACTTTAGTAAATTTTAGAGTAAAGATGAAAAAGCTTGAATTTCAATAAAACTCATAATCATAACTTGAGCAAATTTTATAGTAAAAATGAAAAAGCTTTAATTTCAATAAAACTCACGATCTTAACTTCAGCATAAAGATGAAAGAGGTTAGATTTCAAAATAAAACAAGCTATTTTAATTTGTAATTTTTTTTTTTTTAATTGTTGTGTTTACATTTTCAGGAGGAAAAAAAGCAAGTTTAAAAACCTTTTTTTAATGGAAATTAAAAGTTTTTCAAGTTTACAATAAAATTTGCTGAAATTAAGATCGTGAGTTTTAACGTTAGACCCCTCATATAAATAGTTATCTACAGTTAAAAAAAACAATTAAAAGCTAAACAGAAATAATTTGTTTGAACAATGAGATTAAATTAGAAAAATAGATTATTAGTAATTATATTGTGCATTTATTATAAGCTAAAATTATTAGTAAACTAATTCCTAACCTATAAGGCAGTATTTCTTAACCTACAAATTTTTTTAAGAATGCAAATTGCTCACTTAGCCTAAATGGAATGTCCTTCCATTAGAAATCAATAACAAGCTGACTGTTTATTATTTATAATTTCACATTATATCTAATTAAAATATTTATCTCGTTTAGAAGATACTATTTAAAATATCTTGTTGAAGGAGAACATTTTCATTAGAAGTTAAGATGAATCTTCTAGATCTAGCTCTCAATAAATAAATTCCATTGTCGTCTAAGTCTACTAATACTCTCCCTGATATTTTAAATGAAAAAATGAACATCGACAAAAATATTTTTAAAAAATTTACCCTTACACAAGTTTTTTTTAAAAATTAAATTCCTATCACCCGAAGTCACATTATTTTCAATAAAAACATTAAATTAATACATTAATATATAACAAAATAAATACAAGAATATTAATTATTAAATGCAATATTTAACTAAACTAACGAACATAAGAATTAAATTCGAACAGAAACACACTTTATAGCAGACGAATACTTTTATCAAAGCAAATATATTCAACTGAATAAATATTAAAAACAGTAGCCTTCAAAAGAAATCAGAAGATGGTTTATAAACATTAAGACACTTTCAGGTTGTTGACACGATCATCAGAAACATTTTCAGCCGAGAGCATATCCAACGTGACAAAAAGAAAGCAGAGTAGAAGCGGCCCAGCTATGACCCCTTCAACGCCGAGCCAAAACATTCCGCCGGCGACAGACAGACCAGTCAGGTACGGGTGTCCCCTGAAACAATTTATCATATTTATATTACTACTTTTAAACTAAGTCAATAACAATTTGACAAATTTTATTTATTTATTTTTGACAGCTCATTATTTTTTTAAGTTAACTTAAATTAAAGGTAAAGTAATAATCACATTTGATTGATAAATTTAAGATGCACTAGCAACCATTCAATTACAGAAACAAATTCTCACCCTTCTATTTCCCTATAGACTGCTGTTTCCACAATCATTGTAGGAAATATCTGCGCAATAAACAGTCCGACAGCTCGTATTTTACTCTCCTGAACAAACCATAGATCTAGAAATGCAGGCAAACAAGCCCAATAGGTTCCTAGGAAAGGTACAACACCTAATATCCCAGCAAATACTGAAAATAATTTAATTCTATATATGAGTCTTTTAAATAAATAATAATATGTACGTATATTTTTTTTAAATGTGATATTAAACAAGGTACAAATAATTTATAGAAGTTTTAGAAAATATATAACATGAAATATTATAAAAGTTGTTATATGCATTTCTGAAAAGTAAACTTTTGACAAATGAAAATTGGACACAAAAAAACTTATTCAGTTAATTTCAAAATTAAAACTTTTCCCTGTCATATAGATGTCACAAATAAACATTTTATGTAAAAATTTAATTTAATCTATGTGAGATTACGTCCATAATAATTTTTAAATAATAAGTTTCCAATGTATGATAAATTGATTTATCAAATACAAGCACATAAAATATTTTAGATTAAATTTATTTCGAAGCATTATCTGATAGGAAGGTATAGTTAATGTAATTGGCATCAATGATTATCTGATAGGAAGCTATAGTTAATGTAATTGGCATCAATGATTATCTGATAGGAAGCTATAGTTAA
>NW_027110397.1:194357-203306 GCF_000696795.3 Halyomorpha halys
TATAGTTAATGTAATTGGCATCAATGATTATCTGATAGGAAGCTATAGTTAATGTAATTGGCATCAATGATTATCTGATAGGAAGCTATAGTTAATGTAATTGGCATCAATGATTAAAATTTTAACAGAATGTTGGGATCAATCATGAAGAGCATAAGCTACCTGCTGGCATGTAAGATAGATTACTCTGGAAAACTTTATGAATGAGCCAAGTCCAAAGCCCGTAAAATGCAGAAAGTTTGGCTGAAGCGGCGAGTACTTCTTGGCACGAATTTTCGACAGCGAGAGCCAACCTGTACAATAAGGGATATGTCATGGATAGATCCCAAATAATTAAAACCTAAACCTTAGAGCATTGATACAGACATAAAAATAGTCATACCTCTTTCCGTATTTAGGACTAAGCTGTGTAATGATTTCGACTGGTTTATAGACTTCCCTGCTGCTACTCAGGAGGTAAAATAAAGCAGTCAAAAAAACAATCTAAAAGAACATAAATTAGTGAAATATAATTTATAAGAAGTTAAAATTTCATATTTGATAAAGTGATACCATATGCAGTGTGAAATTGATCAAAGAGATGCCCCCGCCAAAAAGGATCGAGATCAAAGTGGATAATAAATTGAGAAGTAGGGACATGTTTCCTTTCAAAATTAGCCAAGCGGAATTTAAGCCGGAATTCAGCGCAGCCATATTTTCCAAAACAAGATCCTTTATCCATTCCACAGACATTACTTCTGTAATATATATTGTTCATAAAATAATATTAATGCTCAAAAAATAGTTAAGTTATAACAATATACATGTGCTTAAAATGAAAACAGATCATAAATATTAATAATTCCAATGAAAATAAAGAATTTATATTGTATAATGAATCATAGGTTTAGTCGTGCAGTGCGCACACCAAACAAGTTTCACTCACTACCCTGCTTATGTTCCTAAGTACCCAAATTTTGTGTTGATTGGTGAGCTTATATTGAACTTATTGCTATTTTTGTGGCTTTTAAAAAATAAAATCTAAAGATTGCGAAATTTGGAACTAAGAACAAAATTTATATTTTGTCTATTGATATAAAAATTGGTATTTTAGGGTTTCTCGACATGGGAATCATGAATCTAAGAATAAAACAGTTTAACAAAAGATAATGAAACCGTAATGTAATTGGAAAAGATAGGGCATTTCCCATTCAAATCGGATGTTTCTATTTTTCCTTTTATCACATTTAGTTATTGAAGTAAAATTCTTTGATATTTATTTATTAGTTTAATAATTTTTAATTATTTCCAACAATGAGAACTAATTAATCATTTTATGGTATTTAAAGTTAATTTGGCTAACTGGTATTAAAGAGAACTTAATTAAACATTGCTTCACTGAGTTTAATCAAAATCGTTAGGGTTCTTTTTGAGAAAATCAAAATAATGTGAAAAATCCGTTCTGGTTTAGTGGCTAGTCGATTTTAATCAAAAAGTTGCTGTAACATCGCAGGCATTAGCAAGTCCTAAATATGTAGTTCCAGTTTTGTAAGACTTTAAGTTTTGGAGTGAGGCTTGATTATTACAGACACACATCATTTTGCGAGACTTGATTAATTTGACTCAGGACATCTCAAAACGTCTATCAAAAACTGGAATTCAAAATTTTTCATGATCACAATACTTCCCCTACTATATATTTCATACATTTGTCAGAGAAAGTAAAAAGGACTATTATATATATAAAAACATATAAAACTTTTTAAATAAGATCAGATACCAATACCTTATATTTATAATATAAGAAATCTTGTATTATATAAATACTTTTATATGTACAATGATATCTATATCTTATGTGATATAAGATATTACTTTACACATATTATGGAATATATATCTTGTATCATATATGTTCTAATATTATCTTATATTGAGATTATGGTGTTTTCTCATAATATAAGTTTTGAAAATGGTTAAAACCTCAACAATTTTTTTTTTTTTATATAATTTAGTTATGATAAAATTTGTAAAAATTATATGAGCAAAACATTTACTAGGCATGTTGGTCAGTATTATAGGTTCCGCAGCGAGTAGATACGTACTTAATTATCTGTGTTTCAAGGTTTAAGAAAAAAAATTTAATATTTTATTTCTAAATAAATTTTATTAGTTGTTTGAGAATAAAATCTATGGGAGGACCCGGGAGGAATTTTGTGATAGTGAGATAGTGAATAGCAAAGTGATAGAATAGGTTGGAATTACATAAAATTTTTACAAGACCATGCCAACGCTAATCCACAACTTCCCTCCAAATTTGGGCCAAACTGGGCGAGCTGATTTTGAAATATAAGTGCTCCTACGAAAAGATGTTTACGCATGCTAATAATGAAAGTAGGGGACAGAATCTAATAAAACTGATATGAAACCAACAAGATACCATCCCGAAGAATCCCTAAAATTTCATCTAAATAGGATTAACATTTTAATCAATTATGCCTAAACACAAATTTGACTACAGACAGACTCGGAACCAAATCTATTTCTTGATGTCTAAAACGTAAAATTTTTGATTCTGAAGATATAATATTTTTTCATTTCCTGCAAGACAACAAGGTATTCTATCCTCAGTAATGAGGAACCAAACATTTTTGGAGTTTATTTTTTAATCATTAGAGTGCTACCAATGGGTAGTTGCTCTACACGCCTGTAACACTCTATTTTAACTAAGATCAAATTTACTCAATGTATTATATAATATACAGTTGTAAATTTCAATAAAGATATTTAAAAAAAAATTAATAATAATCAATGATTGATTATTTATTAAAAATATTTTAAAATCCCATTTTTTTTAAAAATTAACAACGAAACAAAAATTGAAGTTTACAAATGAAAAATTATAATCATTCTAAAATGGTATGCTTCAGCCCTGATAATGAACATAATTTTCCAAAATGTTATTAAATAAATAATTGTTTTCTTAAATAGTACTTACTTCAAAGCCTTAATACTACTTCATCAATAAATAAATATTATTGTTTTAATCTTATTCAACTAAGTCGAAATACAACAAATATTATTGTTTTAATCTTAGTCAACTAAGTCGAAATACAATAAATATTATTGTTTTAATCTTAGTCAACTAAGTCGGGATACAATAAGAATTATTGTTTTAATCTTAGTCAACTAAGTCGGATACAATAAATATTATTGTTTTAATCTTAGTCAACTAAGTTGGATACAATAAATATTATTGTTTTAGCCTTAGTCAACTAAGTCGGATACAATAAATATTATTGTTTTAATCTAAGTCAAGTTGGAATACAACAAATATTATTGTTTTAATCATAGTCAATTAAGTCGGGATACATCTTAGCAAAGATTTGAGAAATGTTCATCAAATTCAATAAAACAATAAAATATTAAATAGCCTTGATGTTAAATGAATACAGATCGAAAGATATTTTCTTCCAGTAAGAATATTTTATATGCTATAAAACAAGCTATAATAATATTGCTCCATCAGAACTTCATCAGGCTAAGATAACAATAATCAATAAGACGTAAGAGATGAGTTATATCATCAAAGAAATCAGTTGTGAAGTCCCATAACATGATATTAATTCAAAAATTTCTCGAATACATTTTTTATCTAAAGTAATGTTTCGAGTGAACCTTAAAATTTAATACATTTATTATCCATTGGTATTTTAAAGGAGCAAGAAATAATAAACCCATCAAACTTACTCTTATTTACTTTAAATAAAAAATGTAGTTTGAATGTTTTAAAATAAGGTCGCTATATACAACAATAAAATTTAAGTTAGAACATTTTGATAAAGTCTTAAATAGATTATTAGGTATATTTTAATTTATCTTTTGTAAGAAAACAAATTGTTTCTGTTCAGCAACTTATTATTTCTGTAACTTGATCAGCAACTTATTATTTCTGTTACTTGATCAGCAACTTATTATTTCTGTAACTTGATCAGCAACTTATTATTTCTGTAACTTGATCAGCAACTTATGTCCAAAACAAATTTGAAGAAATAGTACGATAGGGGATTAAATGAATGAGAAAACACACAGTGTATATTAGAATAATCAAATTTAATTTTAACCTCCTGATGAATGATGTAGAAATAATAATTCAGGAGTACATAAAAAATAAAATAGTAGTTTAAAATGTATTGATACACCCAGGATATATTTGCTAAAAAATAAAACATACATTGCATCATTTTTAAATTTTATGAGGAGTCCTTTTCAAAATAATTTAATTTTGTGATAACTAGATATTCTTAAAAAATATTTTATCAGTTGAACTAATAAATCAAAATGTTAACATATCAGGGGATCATTTCCATCTTGAGAAAACTTCTTAAATTAATATGTAAAATAAAACTGGTGTATCACATAACTGGTGTATCACATAACTGGTGTATCACATAACTGGTGTATCACATAACTGGTGTATCACATAACTGGTGTATCACATAACTCTCACTTATTGAGCTACTAAGCTAGCTTGTGTTATTGAGCCCCCCTGGCTCTGTGTAGCTCAGTCAGCTCATGTGCAAGTTATCGCTATTTTTGTCATTGAAAAAATAAAAATCTAAAAACCAGAGAAGATAAAAATAATGAACAAATAATTTTTATTTTTCTGTTGATAAAAGTTCATATTTTAGAGGTTTCTCGAGGTGGGAATAACAAATATAAATTTTGTTCCTGGCCAGAATACAACAGTTTGAAAAAAGAAAATGAAGCAATCATACAATCGGGAAAGAACGTGCAGTCTTGGCATTTCCCGTTCAAATCGGATTTTAATTTTTTTCTCCTTATAAATTATTTATAAAATTCTTCAATATTTTGTATTTATACATTGTATATTATAGCTAACAACAAGAACTGTTTATTGCTTACCAAATAAACAAAATTAAAGGTATTTTATAGGAAGATGTTTAGACAATCCGGCATTTAAGCCCTGTTGGTCTATTTTAATCAGGATAATCCTTAGCTAATGTTAAAGACCACATAATTGCTCATTGATTCACAGTGTTTAATCAAAATCGTTACGAGTTGTTTTTGAGAAGTGGTAGGTCATTTTTAACAAAAAAGGGTGTTGTTACATCTCAGGTGTATATACTTTACCACCTTAAATGAGTAATTTTAGTTTCGTAGTTCAGTATCGCAATACTTCCCCTAACTATATACTCCATATTGTAATATGCTCTTTTTGTGTAAATAGTATATTTTGATGTTTAAAGGGTTTTGATATGTTTTATTTTATGTATAATTTTAATATTGTTAATTGTTATTTTAAAACAAAAAGCAAGCTAACCAGTTTTCTTTGTCTATAAGAAATACGTTATTTTTTAAACAAGAAAGATGGCGGTGCACGTCCTTCCAAAGTGTTCGTTGGGTTGTTTGTGTTAAGGTGGACTAAAGTTTTTCAACCTTTGTTGCTTCTATACAGTAATTATAGAAAAAGAAAAATCAAACATGAAATAGAAAAACATAAAAATTGTCAACAGACTGTTCACATCACAAACCATGGCAAGTAAAGCGGATCGATTGTAACAAAAATCGATTATTTGGATTGATCAGTAAACATCGAAGATAGCGAGAGAGGAGATGGCACTCTTAAGTTGGATTGCCTGGTGATAGGACGTACTTCGGCTAGAAGCGGAAAAGCGGAGAAGCCATTGTTGGGAGAGAGGCAACTTGTGAACAGCCATTTTAGGACGCTTGGACCAGAGAACAATAAGAACAAAGAATATCAAGGAAGACCGTGAGCTTGGTTAGTTTTGTATGCATAATAATAGATACATGTGTAAAATAGATTTTAATTTAAATTAAGAGAAATTATTGTATCTGTATTCTGATTGTCTAGCAACCATACGCCCTGAGATTAAGAGTTTCTTTTTATATAATAAAATTAAGAGTCTTTTATATTATTAAATTTGAATAAATTATATTATCCATTTAAGAGTAAAGTTCTTAATTTGAACCCAAGTTCTCTCTTATATTTGAAATAAAGTTAAAAAACTATTCAGATTCATTTTATTTTATTTTTTAATTTTTTAAAATTATTACAATATATAGGTAAGTGAAAGTAAAAATCTAGGAGTACATTTTTTAGTAATAATAACATTATCAGCTTTATTATTTAAACTAATAAATTGAAATATATAAATTCTATTATTTTTTTTATTTCCTGGTCGAAGTTTCTATACCAATCCTAGATCATGACCATGGCAAACAATGACAACAGAGAAGAACCAAAATGGTCCTCTTAGACAATATAGACAGTTTCATTTATTATTTTAAGAGTAGCATGATATATTGATAACTAAATGATTGGAAATTTAGTAAATTTTAATTAATAAATGTTATAATAAATTTATTTCATGAATTACTGATGAATCCTGCATTATTCTAACCTGGAGTTTTCTGAAGCCTTTCGAGGAAACTGTAACAAGAAGATAGAACAGCATCAGGAGTGACCGATGGGCCAACCCTTGGCTGTATTGGCATAACCCACGCTTGATACGCACGATCCCACAGCTCTAATGCTCCATTTTCAATTTCCATTCCCTTCTCCTCGCTGATGCCTCGACTTTTCAGAGCACTACGAACCTGTTTTATAATACAACATTGATTCATAATTGAAAAATTATTTCAAACTAAAATAAAAATAAATGTTTACCATTTTAGTGATAAATTCTCTAGCATATATGTAGGCATTCTCTAATGCAGTTTCCGTGGTAGATTTCCAATCATCGGGAAGTAACTGATGTACCTCTGGGTTACTGATTATTGTTTTGTTGATGATGTCACCTCCGACTTGGATTAGGTAAACCCCTTCTTTGTAAGCCTATGTTAATAAAATAATATGGCATTATAAAACAATTATTGTTGGATATTAACTACATGATAGGATGATTGTACAATAGAGCCTCCCTAATCTTCCAAGACTACCACTAGCCTGGCTCTCTCAGTAATCCGATTCCTTCAACAACGATTAGTTAAAACCTCAATTTGAAAACTTTTAATAATTATTGCATCAGTGGGTCAAAATTATTTATCAATAAGTTTTAACAACTTGTTATAGAAACTATCTTGTTTCTGGTGCAAGTTTATAATAACGTCAAAACCAGCCTAAAATTATGAACTGCTTCCTAATAATACATTAGCACCGAGAAAGAATTGAGAATATAAACCATTTAAAGAATACTTGTACATTGATTAACAACATTTTAGTCAGATTTTGAACCATTTGGTCTACGTTTGAGCCAAGAACGTCCTCCTTTAACAGAGGGTTAGTGTCTCTCCTAGAATTTGCCCAGTTTGCCCTTATCAGATTCAAAGATGGAAAACGAGCTTCCCCGTATTCAGTTATTAATGTCTGATACTCAGCTTCTACCAGCAGCATTTTGTGACCAGCTCCAACCAAAAGTAGGAGATTGATTTTCCGTGTGGTAGAGGACAATTTCAGAATGTCTTTTCACATTTATAGGAGAGAAAACTTGGCTGTTTCTCTTCGTTATCTATAAGATCCCATGGTCCCAAGTAAATAAAATCTTTTAGTACAACTCTAACATAATTATTTGTTTTATAACTCCAAATCTTTGAGTGGACATTAACGTCCTCCATCAGTAATAAGAGGTCATCCCAGTCTCCCAGATGATCTTCAAGAGGCAGTTTGTTTCCCGGGGGCTACAGATTAAATAAATCTTCCTTATATAATTTCCACTACATACTCTGGCACTTATCACTTCAGTCATTTTTATAATTATATCACTTAGATGGTGTCTGACTGTGGTGGCAGTGAGGGTTCGAAACGAACTTACCAAAACTGCCAGCCAGTATTAAATAAATAAAATATTATAAATGAGTATTATTATATTTAAAGGCTACACAAAAAAGTTCCAAATAGCAGAATATCATAAATAACACATATATATTTCATCAATAAACAAAAAAAAATACATCACTTCTTGATCAAAATTAAAATAAAATATTTCTTAAAAACCATTATTTACAAAAAAATTAAACATTACTGAAAAAAAACATTAAATAATAAATATATACAAGTTAAATTTTAGAAATTAAAATTAATTATTAACATAAAAATAAGTATCCATTAACTTTTTTCCAACAAGTTCTGGTAACACTTTAATTTAAAAAAATGGTTTATGTTACCAAGACTCGAATTCAGGATCTCTATATTGATGGGCGCAGGTCTCTAAGTGAGGCACCTTGATGTCAGTAGATTATACCACTATTAGACCACTTCAACAATACTCCACCAGTTAGCGCCACAGGGACATATCAGGCCTACCAGCCAATGACTTCTAGAATGGAGGATTCTCTAATTAATTGCTTAGCATGTCCTTGGCCAGTACATTCACTCCACTTCTTGCCTGCTCCTTCCCGAGTGGTCAACCTAGTTATCTTAATGCTTTTTGGACAAACTAAGCTTGGGTCCTGGACCTAAAAGAGCTAATTCAGAACATCCCAGGTAGCTCATTTACTAATAAATTGATTTTTTTTTTTTATTTAAGATGGTGAATCAACTGATATGAATAAACTGATTATTTTTAATAGGTATATTGGTTAATGTTATACACAAAACAAACTTTCACCTTTTCTCAATGTACTCTCCTGTGACACCTACACTTTTATTCCCGATTCGGAAGCTTGGATATTTCTTTTTCATAAAAAGTTTGAGGGTGAGCTGACAGCTAATTGTACACGGTAATTGTTTTCGAACCAATCTCCTCCAAGGGATTCTTTCAAGAGTTTGAACAAAAAATAGTCACAGAGGACAAGTCAGGACTATAAGGGAGGAGTTCAAGGGTTTCCAAGCTCATATCTTTTAAATTTCCTAGTCAACATTGGGATATGTGGCTTGGTTTTGTCATGGAGAAGGAAAACATTTCTAACGGGCATTCCTGATAGATA
>NW_027110397.1:204575-204734 GCF_000696795.3 Halyomorpha halys
GAAACCTTCAAAAATAGCCACAATAGCTGGCTCAAAACCTTTAAAAATAGCCACAAGCTCAATTCTCTAGTAGAGCTTGCATCTTCTTTCACCTACTCTAGTAGAGCTTGCATCTTCTTTCACCTACTCTAGTAGAGCTTGCATCTTCTTTCACCTACT
>NW_027110397.1:204824-205707 GCF_000696795.3 Halyomorpha halys
GCATCTTCTTTCACCTACTCTAGTAGAGCTTGCATCTTCTTTCACCTACTCTAGTAGAGCTTGCATCTTCTTTCACCTACTCTAGTAGAGCTTGCTTCTTGAGTACTGACTTCACTTTTGCTCTTGCTTTGTAAGCTTTCCTATTATGTCTAGTGTTTCGGTTCAAGAGAATTGATCTCTTTGCATTCCTGTTGATTTCATTTGTTTTAAGGCCACAAATCCAGTCCCAAATACATGTTTACTCTCACCTCTGCTATAATAGAAATGAAATTCATTCCTGCTGAGTTTACCATCTTGTTTCCTTAATGGCTACAATATTCATGTTAATATGAGATAAATGGTCCCTCGGTTCAGAGAGGGCTACTAGTCTATGCAGGAAATGTACATTCCATACTCCAAATTTAAATAATTTTGTGGGAGTTCTATGTCATTTCTGTAACACAGTCCGACTGATTTCTGAGGCTTCGTTGTTGAGTATTATAAACCTGATGTATTTTTACAAGAGGCAGGTTGTCAGTCCTCCTCTCAACCATCCTCCTGGACTGGCAGTGGTCCAGTAAACTGACTACACTGGTCAAGATATTCACAAGAATATTTGTGATGAAAGTGCGACCCTCAGTGTTATAATATAGATATATTATTAAATACACAGCAAACTTTCTCTCAAAAGACACCCCAGTTTAGTGGAAACCCCTCTTTATTAAGGTGCTGACCAACAAGGTATTTATTTCATTTTTTATTTCTTACACTTTATAATATTACACTTATATAATTTTTACACTAGAACACCTCTGCTCCGGAAGAGAATAGCAATTTTATTACCCTTCAGCACTAATCACTCTTCAATACTGGCCAATTTTATTACCCTTCAGCACTTATCACT
>NW_027110397.1:206448-212637 GCF_000696795.3 Halyomorpha halys
ATAAAATATCAATGTATAAACTCACTATTCCTCAACTTAATTTTGTGGGTTATTTATTTTGGAAAAAAGTTAAAAAAAACTGTTTTATGTCAGATATACTAGAGCACTAATGAAAAATTATACTAAATTAGAAGTATATATTAGCCCTTTTATATTTTATATACATACCTATGCAGTTATCTAATCACTAATTAATTTTTATTCCAAATAAGTGAGAAAATTTACATTGTTTTGAAATTATATTTGGTACTTAAATATAATTGGCATAATGCCAAACATAGAATAACATAGAGTAATACCATGTGACATAGAGTAACACCATGTAACATAGAGTAAGTAATACCATGGACAGTCAAGGGGAAATATTAGTTTAAATGACTGATAACTGTTCTAATTTTCTTTAAAACATCAGGACTAGAATCAATAGAAATAGATTTACAACTTTTTTTAACAATATACAGAATCCTATAATCCATGTTTTATTATTGGTAGTTATAACATCCCATTTCTTTTTTTAAAAAAATGTGTTTAGAAGCATGAATGGGTGGTTTAAACTGATAATAAAAAACTGGAAGATTATTGATTGACCGTATATAGATGAAAGGAATATGGTCCGGGTGCGGTCAAAAAAACTCAAATAGTAGAATAGTACTATTTTATTGAGCCAACGTTTCGCCCCACGTTGCAGGGCTTCGTCAGGGCTAAAAAAGATACAAACACAAAAGGAAAAAAAAAGAAGAGAAATAAAAAACAAAACATAAGTGTAAAATAACAGGGGTATAAAACCCCTTAAAAAAAACATAAGTGTAAAATAACAGGGGTATTATTTTACACTTATGTTTTTTTTTCTCTTCTTTTTTTTTTTTTTCCTTTTGTGACCATGTGTTTGTATCTTTTTTAGCCCTGACGAAGCCCTGCAACGTGGGGCGAAACGTTGGCTCAATAAAATAGTATAATTCTACTATTTGAGTTTTTTTGACCGCACCCAGACCATATTCCTTTCAACTGATAATAAAAAAGTTTGAATTTGCAAATTTTTAACGTTTAGGGGAACCGAAAAATTCTTCCCTGAACACTAGCTATCAAAATTGAATCCTGTAAAGCCTTATGAACAATTTTATAACAAAAAATAAAATACCGTAAAAGTATCATTTAATGGTGCTGGATATAAAATCTTCTTTCTTTGAATAAACCAAGAGCTAACGTTCTCTTTAATCATTTCATACTGCATCTTTAATACATCAGCTATTCCAAAAGTGAAATCTGAAATAACAAAATATTAAAAAAATGATGTATTCTAAGTAAAAAGTAAAAATAATAAAAAAAAGAAATTTTACCAAAACTTACAAATATATTTTAAAACGTAGACAGCTAATAATATCAAAACAATATAAAGGAAAGATGGAATGCTGATTACGACAATGCAAAAACAAGCATAACTTATCCATCTTATCACCTGCATGCTGCAAAAAAATGAAATAATAACAAAAAGATAGTAAAATAATGAGAGAAAACATTAAAACAAAAGTGACAAAAATGACTACTAATTAATGATGACAAGAGAAAAGTGAAGAGGAATGGAAGACTCATCAACTCAACTTTAATCTTGGATTAAAGGCAGATAACACTTATTACTTCAGTTACAAAATTACTTATTATGCACTTTACTTCCAGAAAGTTAAAAATTAAAGTTTACAAAACTATTATGTTCCCATATTCTTCATGGATATGAAACATTAAAGCTTACATATTTGGTTCCATGTCTGTCTGTAATCAAATTCATGTAGGGGGCATAACACCTACAACCGATAAGCTAATTTTGATGAAATTTTCAGGGATTTTTATTTTCCACCCTACCCTGCCTTTTGGGCAATGTGGAAGTTTGCAGTAAGTAGTGGGATGTAATGCATGACTGGGTAAAAACATACTGCTGCAATTAATTTAGTTCAAGGAATTTAATCTCTTAACATTAATTTATCTTCTTAAATTCTCAGCAGAGGTTGCTTCCATCTTCCGGTGCTCTCCCTAGCAGTGGTTCTCTCCTTCTTCGACCTCCAAGGTTGAAATGAGCTGGATCCACCACTGTCTTCCACGAATAAATGAAATCCTTGAATCACGGAAAGTTTCCCTCATTCAACAATTTCTCCTCCGTGATAATGTAAATTCCCATGGTTTTTATCATCCTTGCCTTTAAACCCTCAAAACCAACACAAGGTCCTCAACAGTTTCCGGGACACCACAAGTGTGGTATAGGGGGTCTATATTCAGGCCAAGTATATGTAGCTTGCCTCTAAACCCCCCAGGTTCCGTGAGGAATTGTGAAATCCAATAGTTCAGGAGGACCCATTTGGCCTGCAGCCGAGATTCTACGGTTTGAAAGTATTTTCTAAGAGTACTCTCTTTCGGTATCATCACTCATTATCTTCCACACTCCTCAATTGTATTCGCTCAGATGATTGTTGGGTTTTTGGTCAATCCTCATCCTAAGATTTTCTGAGAATCTTGTTGAGCCTTCTCTCTTTAAAAGGTCACATATTTGGTCACATCTTGCATGAAAAGGTTGAGAGGAACCACTGCTGCTAGGACCTGTGTCATGCAAAGTCAACCTACATGCTCTGGTAAAGTGAAACAGAGCTGTCCTATGGGTTGATTCTGCCAGGAATTTTGCAGGTTGGTACTTAATTATCTATTTTATCAAATTCCACTGACTACTTTTACATACACATGCACAAATGTATTTTCTTTGAAAGTTAAATTTCAAAAAACACCTTATCTGATTTGACCTAAAGTGGAGGATAAATATAATAATGGCATCCGTTTTACCAAATTGTATTCCCTACTATTGCTTAAATATGTCAAAATCTATTTTTCTTGACACATGGCTCCTCCCACAGATCTCAAACAAAAAATCGATTTACTAAATAATAAAATTAGTTCACAAATCTTGAAATAAAGGGACTTATGTACCCTATGTAAATAACCAATAGAAATGGTCAGGAAGCTAACTGACCTACATTCATGGCATTTTGTAAAAATAAATTTACAAAAAAAAAGTAAGAGGTGTATAAATTTTGTAAATCTGAAATGTGTCTATCTTTCTTGATTAAATTCATCTCTCCGGACAACTGGGTCTCACAGCTCCTCACGGAACAAGGGGGTTTCTAAGCAAAAACAGAAACCCCTTATGCCCCTAGTTGTTGGGTTCCAGAGACTACCGAGCATGTCATACCACTTATGAGATATTTAGGGCAAAGTTGATGAAGGAGACAGGGCTTTATGTTAATCAAGTTGATGAGGGAGACAGGGCTATGTGTTTTGACAAAGAGTGATCTCTCTTAGCTAATGACCACCCATACTATAAGGCCTTTGTGTATGGGTGGAAGGAAGAAATTGGCTCCATTCACTTATCCCTGGGTAGGAGAAAAGCAGCTACACCAATGAGATTGCAAGACAGAATAGAAAATGACGATGGATGAACTAAAAGAAGAACCAGGCTGAGTACATAGCTCATGAAAAAATATTATAAATTGTTTTGATTGCAGCAGTGGTTTGAAAGATAGGTATGGCTTGCTTCCAACTACAGCGAACACTCACATTACCTAATGGCCAGGGCATTGGTGAAAAATATATAAATAGATTCATCAAAACATGTTGGTAAGTTAAGAAAAGGTATACAAAAACATTTCAAGATCTGCTATAATCTCATCTCATTCTGTGCACTTTATTAGTGAAATATAGAAACTAGAAGGATTTCTTCAAAAATAGGAGTTTTTCTCTGAATAGTATCTTTGACCTATTCTTCAATTGCCAAAACATATTTATAATCACAAAAGTGACAAAATATAAATATATTTACCTGGAAATATGGTCAGAAGTTGTTATACAACCCTGCAGAACAGAACAGTATTTAGGAATAGTTAAATAAAAATTAAATAATTACATTAAATAACATATTAAGTATCAACCTTATCACTATTCATGGCAGGTGATTCATCTTGAACATTTTCATCACAATAACCTACAAATATGAAAAATGGTTACAACCAAAATATGTAAAAATGTTTATTATCTTAAATCAGATAATGTACTAACCTGATATTTTGTATAGGCAGCAACTGAAAGGTATAAACTGCAAAAATACAAACAGTGCCAGTCTTAAGTACCCAAAAAAATTTGAAAACCAGGCAGAGGTAGCAATCCATAAAATTATATTAAGCCCATAGAAATAAATTTCAGTCCCTGGCTGCCAAAATAATATAAGGCAAGAAATGTACAAAATAACCACTGCAATAAACTGGAATAAAAAGTACAATATTAAATATTGAAACTAAGAGGAAATCACTGAGAAAGTTATGTTTTGTCTGAATCAATTAATACTTACCACAGGACTATAATCAAAGATATCCAGCAAAAGGAAAAGCGATAATTTACTAAAATTAAAAAATATGCTGTTTAATTGAATAATGAATTGGGGAGTGTAAAAATATAGCAAGATAGCAGAGCAGACACTACCTACTGATTTTATCAATAACCATTTATGTTCTAACAAACCATTGCCCAATCCATCGGAAGCAGTAGAAATCAATGAAAATGGTATGCAAATGACATTTAATGATATAGGTTTGGAATCACTTTCTAATTTAGTTATTTGAGTCCTTACTTTATCGGATATAATTTGCTTGAAGGGATGTAAGACAGAACCCCAAATCAAAGCCCATACCAATGGTTTTATGAACGGTTGCAAAATACAATAAACGCCATAAGTAACGACCATTGCCAATAAAACTGCAATAGTTGCAAGACCATTGTACATGGCAAATTTAAATTGATTATCTGTTTCTGATGATAGGTTTTCCAAAATCCCTCCCATGGAGAAGATGCTCTTCTTTTTGTATCTCGCCTCCATATTTCATAAAATAATTGCTGACTGTTCATTCGTATTTTTAAATTAACTATCAACAGGCTCGAAGGCCTTTGACAGACTGGGGATAGGCTATGACATTTGGTTCCCTGTATAACCTCCCAACCGGTTACAGGCTAATGTAACTGCTTCTTAAACAGTAACCGCTACTCATTTTTTTTTTTTAATTTAACAGCTCTTTAAGTTATCCAGATACACAATTTTCTGATTCTTAACTCTTCCATTTTTAATGATTAACATATTCTCAAACATTCGTAATCTAGAACCTTCTCTTTTAATAACAAAAGTATAATTTTTAGGATTTCCATCATAATGTGTACAGATAAGCCGTAACTCGCGCTATTACATCAATAACGGCCACCGAGTTGAGACTTGTTCCTTGCTCCGTAACCAAATCCAAATTCCAAGAGAATGAAATCAGTGAGAAAAATGATGAAATGATATTCCGAGATCCCTTGACCTAGAACTTAATCTAAACATTAAATTAATTAGGTTGCAATTAATAAAGGTTCACCACTTATCTTTGCCAGACGCCTTTAAAAGAAATGTTTTGATATTACTTATCATAATTTGTATATTTTGTTTTTTTCGTCCAAGCTGTGCATTAATCTTAAAATAATTAAAATAAAATATTTCTTTTGAGATAACATTAATTTGTCATTATAAAAAATTAATTAATGAGACATTATTATAATTAAAAATCAAATAATCCTAAAAGAACTGTGGTATTTGAAAACAAAGTAGGAAGGATTTTTCACCTTCAAAGATAATTTAGAGAATGATTCCTCTAAAAGGAGACTTAAGGAAGAACCTAACTTGATTTAATAATGCTGTGTGTTTTGTTAACCTTAGATTTAACATAAGGAATGGTCAATGAAGAAAAAACAAAATATAAAAAAAAACTTTTTTTTTACTCATTTTGTATTTTTAAGTGCCAAAGTTTCATGCTAAATTTATGGCCTTCATCAAGGCTAAATAAAAAGAAATATATAACCATTATAAATAGAATAATGAAAAAAGAAAGAAAAATAATAGTACAACAAGAAAATAACAAACCTTAATATAAGAAAACAACAAATAAAATGAAGGATAAAATAAATATAGGAAAATGAAAACTATAAGAGTAAATCAAACTTTTATATATAAATGGAGAGAATATATACCATCAGAAATGTATGAGAAAGGAACGTATATAGGAATAGCAAGGCTCAATGGCAAAAAGTATATAGGAATAGTAAGGCTCAATGGCAAAAAGTATATAGGAATAG
>NW_027110397.1:212857-236758 GCF_000696795.3 Halyomorpha halys
AAGGCTCAATGGCAAAAAGTATATAGGAATAGCAAGGCTCAATGGCAAAAAGTATATAGGAATAGTAAGGCTTAATGGCAAAAAGTATATAGATTTGAAGTGGAAACAGAATTAAAGCAAGCAGACAGCTTAAGCCCACCATCAATAAATGTGTATAGACAAAAATATATTTTGTTTTGTCAAATTTGCTTAAACATTTGAATAAAACTGATATTCTATTTTGATCCACTTATCTAAAAAGTAATAAAAAAATAATAATTTTATCTGAAATATAAAAAAATTGATCATCAACAAGTGTCGTTATAACTTGTATAATGTGATAGTATATTGATGGTTGCATTACTATCAGCTAATAAACAAATATCTAATCCAACTCAATTTTCAAAAATCATTGAGCATTTGCGATGTACCAGACACTCCAAAAGTGGGTATCAGTTAAAGCATAATCTGGATATTTTTTGGGGAAAACAGGTATTTCCAAGCTTATGGGTGGGTAATAAAAATACTTAGTTTTAAAATATACAACATAAGATATTTTACAACAAAACTTATAAAGGGAGAAATTTATTGATAAAAACTGAAAAAGAGAAAATCTTATCTTTCTCGAGAATGTCCCTGGGAACTATTGGAAGGAAATAAATAATGGGCCTAGATGGGAAAATATGTGGCCTCTACTATAGCAAAGAAGCAAGTGTTCAATCCATTATTAAGAAAACCTCTTTTTATTATACTTGTTTGTTTGTATATTGCCCCAAAAAATAATAAAAACAACCACATAAATATAAGTTAAAGGATTTTAATAAAAGAAACCAAATTATTATATGTATATATTTAAATTTAATGAATACAATAAGTTTTCATAACAAATAATTTATCGTATATGCCTGACTAAATATTACAACCATTACCTCTACAACAATAATACTAATTTCATGGAATCAATAGTCAACGCATATAAATTAAGGCAACTTATTTCTGTTTAAATTGTTATATTGTGATAAATCTTTTCATGTATTAATAGCTATTTATTTGGAGTGAGTTATATAAACTCGATACAATTTTTTAATTTCATAATATTCTTATGTATAGAACTAGTTTATTTCCAATTTTTTTAAAGATAACAGTTAAAATTTACGATTAATTAATAAATTAAAATTTGATACAAACAAACAAATCTAGCTCAATAAGCCAACATAGACATCGCACCCAATAATAGAAAAGTAAATAAAAATAAAAACAAATCCAACTCCAAAACATAGCTCCAGTAATTCTTTGATTATATCATACTACATTTAATTTTTAACTAACAGTTTTAATTTGTCAACAGACAAATTGATTGCCTTTACAATACTTACAATTATTTATAAAGCTATAAAGTTCAATTCAACATTGATAAATTTTTTTAAATCATTTGTTATTAATAAATGGTTAATTAATCGTGTAATTTCAAATCACAGATTGCAATATAAACAGAATTGATAACACTCAACATGTGAAAAAGTGAAATTAGTTTCTTATATCGTAAATAATTTAACTATGAACAAGTAAACTAATTAAGATTATACATTTGTAAGATATTTTCATAAAAAATCATTGAATCACTTCATAAAAAGAATGAGCATTAATCAATTATTTTCAAAAAATGAAGATCAAATTTGAGTTTGTTTTTTTTTAAATCACACTCAGTATTTTGATTTGTTACAATTTTAACAATATCGCAACAGGAATAATTATTGTCAATGCTTCTATTTTCAAAATTAGTAATAATGCTTCCAATATATGAACTGATTCAATTGATAGAAATTGACCAAGTAAACAATGAGTATAATTTCAAAGAAATAATTAGGCAAATAATATTCTTCCAGTTTATAAATAAATACTTCTTTAAATAAATTAAAAACAAATAATTTAAAATGCAAATAACAAAAATGTTGACTAAACATTTAAAAAAATATTAACATCACATATACGTAACTGCAGTCCTTACTTCAGTAAATATGTAAATGATACACTGCCTTTTGTATATGTTATTATCACATTGATAACAATGACTTAAAAGTGATTCTTGAATGGATCTAATCAGTCTTTCTCTAAAATGGAAGAGGGTATTCTTAAGACGATCAGATCTTTAGTTTATACGGAAGCTTGCCCCCAGGTAATTAAAATTTGTATCAATTTAAACATCGCTAACTCATTAATAAAGTTAAGAAATAAAATTCTAATTTTAAATCTGTCAAATTGGATGATTTAAGAATGGATTTTAGACATCTAGTCAAATTAATTAATCAGGATTTTGATTTTTTGTTTGTTTTGGAAATTAATTTGTATAACTTCAGATTTAAGGCATAGAGAGGGAAATTTAATTTGCAAATAAAATTAATACAGTTTGTAACATAAACTCAAACCTAGCAGTGGGAAAGATTAAGCTTTTATTAACTTTCAGCTACTGGTGGCAAAAATGTATCAATTTCAATACCTATAAAAGCTAGAAGTGGAATGATCTAAAAGTATAAAAAATAAGAGCAACACAAGTTATACCAATCTATAAACACTGGTAATAAACATAATTTTTTATAAAACTGTAATAGTAACATATATAACAAAAATAGCAATAGTAATAAGTAATAAAATAGTAATAGTAATTAGAAAAAATTATACAAAAATAACACATTTTAGAGAAATTGATATAAAAGAAAAGACTAAAAACTGATCAAGTAGTTTGTTATTTTAATAACTGTCCAGGCAAATTTACTAAAAAAATTTAACTAAATGAAGCATATTCAATACATAAATATAATTTGATACGATAAAATGAAAATGAACAATTTAAAATTACAAAGAAACAACCAGGGCACTATTTTAAACAAAAATAAAACATAACAGTATTATTTGTATTTAAAATACACAAATACTTCTCGCACAACAAAAATATACATATCGATATTCACTTACATTTTTTTTAAGCCATCTTTTACTTTATAAATTAAACAAAAACCTGTTTTAATTTTCTCTCCTCGCACAAAAAATTTAATATTCAAAAATAATCATTAAATTACTTTGTAAGATATATCGATTCAAAAACAATAATTAATAATACTGAAAGTGAATTATATATTGAATTTATAAGGATAAATAAATTTTTTTTCTTAAAAAAGATATAATACGGATGGTTTTATTTCTACCTGTCAAGTGTCATAGCAGCCAACCACAAGAAAGAAAAGATAACCTTACATTGGTTTTTATGTGCATATATAAATTGTATCTTTATATAAATAATTTTTTTTTAAAAGAAGGAAAGAACTGCAATTTATTGAATCCTGAGAAAAGCCTCAATCCTAAAAAATCAATTGTAATTGTTTTTGAATACATAAATAAGTATTATGTACATACAATTAATAACTGAAATTTTTTTATACATTAAATTTGTTTCAAGGTTTCTTTAAGATAAATTCAAACAAGTCTAACCAACTGTATATTACATTACAAATAAATAAGAAATAAATACAAAATGTTTTGACATTTCAAATAATTTCTGCCCAGAACAGTTTGAAATAATTAATAAATTTTCCAAAATCAAGAAAATTTCTTTAAAATACCTTTTATTTTAGTTTCTTTTACAAAATTCAAATTAACAACAAACAGAGATGTGATTCTGCTAATAAGTTTATCATTTATTTTATTATGCTTTTGTCTTCTAACACTGCGTCTCTGGTAAATATGTGATTGATTGGAAATACTAACTTTTCATTGATTTAAAAGTTTTAACTTAATAGCCATCATAGGAATATGGTAATTTCTCATTTAACTTTGATTTTGGATAGCCATTTATATAAAAGTATATAAACTTTTACAACTCAATGGAAGACATAATTATTTGTTGTCACAAATCAATTTAACCACTTACTCACACAGGACACAGAATTAGTCTCTGATTCAGTGAAAAAAAATTTAATCAATTAAAAAGAGACAATTATAATAAAGTAAATAATCAAATTTAAGTATTTGATAATAAAACTCAATGAAAAAATAAATAATAACAAAACTAAACACGTAAATTTGTCATGTCAACACAGCAAAACTAATGTCCAGCAGTTAGTCAATAACCTTCGGACAAAATAACATACTGGAAGTTTTATCTAAAAAAAAATTCAAAATTCACCGATTCACACTAAAATATTCTTTTTTAAACATTTAAGTTTTGCATAATTGATACACGGTACAGATGACTTGGATTTCAAATCATTCACTGCACAGAAACATTTAAATTTTAAATTAAAACTACTTACAAGCTTTGTCATGCTGGCAAAGTAAGGAACAATTAGATTTCTTTATATAATTGCTTTGGCGACAGATAAATTATAAAGGGTATGGACTGTTTTAGGAATAATATTTTCTCAAATAAAATAATACACTAACACTACAAAAGAAAATATTAATATTTAAAAATAATATGAGCTAAAGAAAATTCTATAACATCCTATTAAAATCAGCATTTAATAAAATACCATTACCCAAAATAAGAAAATACCTTTTACAATATAGCTATTACTCAACAGATTTTTAAAAAATTGACGTTCAAAAATTATTTCAATAAATAAAACCATTCTCAGGTTAAGCTTTCCATTTTGTTTCGAAGTAACAATAAAATTATAATACATTATTATGTAAAAATTTCATCACTAAATTAAGAAGTGTCCATTACAAAAATATAAATAAATATATAAATAAATAATTACATACATTTGTGGCCTACGCAAATTATTAAAAAGAAAGATTTGATAGACGTTGATTTTTGAACAATGAGGAAGAAGAAGCAATGAGTTCAACTGAAGTCGTCGTTGAAAGCAAGCAAACAGCCAACGGCACCAAAGTAACCCTGAGGATTATATTAAAATAAATAAACGATTAAAATCATAAATGCTTTTAATAAACATAAAAATTTATTTCAAGTGACAGTTTGTTAACTGTTAATGATTTAACAGGTTACTAAATTTTTATTTGTTCCACATGATTTCAATCCAAAAATTACATGATCATTAAGTTTATAGTCTTTGAGGCACTTAGGACCACATTGCTGAGGGAAATCAAACTCAAGTTTCTCTCACAGAACAATTTCCTTTAACAATTCATAAAAACAACCAGTACTATATTTTCTTAGCGGGTGAATGCATAGCAAAGTACGAGGGCCATAGTACATGGCAAAACAATTATTAAATCACAACTAGTATATCACCAATGTACTTCAATTATGTTTTGTTTTACATGGCGGAGAAAACAAAAAGATAGTACATTGTTGTTAGGGGTCCACTGTATCATAAGTTAAATTCCTTACTAAGTCTAATGTTATAAGCTATTTTTTATTTAATATACAAAACTGTTTCCTCTTATAAAATTTGGCATTTTAATTTATTCAATCAGAGAATTAACAATGTTATCATGACTTAAATTCATACAGTGTTTCACTCATCAATTCTTAACTATATTTAGGCTGTAAATAATTTCATAAAGAGACTTAATTAGGCATTCAAAGTGAGTCCATAATGAAATTGCAAATTCATTATTTATAAAATTTATTGACTATTTAATTTACCTCATGTTCAAGAAATAGTGCTTTTAATGTCCCCTTAGACCAATAATCCATCGCATAAGCTAATAATTTCATCGAAATAGGATTCACTCTCAAAAAATTTCCAACAAAAACAACCTGTAGAAGAAGGAAAAATCATTATTTGGCTTCGTAGAGAAATATATAAAAAGAAGAAAAAAAAATTTGTTTACCCTATTAATTTTTTCATTGAGTGCACACATTCTAGCAATTGATCCAATATTATTAGTAATAGTAACAAGTGTGGCTCTAGCTAGATCTTCTTTGGTTACACTTTCTCTCTTGTCAAGAGAATTCATTTGTCCAAAGCTAATAAGATCAAAGAAATTGAACAGGATAAAAACATTGACAAACATGTATATTGACATATAATTGTAACAGATTCAATCACATACATAGCAAACATCTTAAAATAGAGAAGGCATTGACTGGGCAAACATGCCACATTTAGCACAAGCCAATATTATTTAAATGAAGGAATATTCCACCTCCCAAACTGAAAATTCATCACAACATTTAAACAATTCTTGTATTATTTGTAATACTGGCACTACCAAATGTGGATTGTTATGACATTTTTAAACTTGGAACAACAGTCAAACAGTATTACAACTGTAATATTTATATAAATAGATTATAAATATTATTATCTTATAAATTCTAATATTATAATTTAATATTTATTAAACCCCCTCTTTTTTTTTCTTACCCTTCAAAAAGTATGACTATTACATAATGAGTACATACATATTCCAAGAAATGGAATATATATACACTAGTTTGACTTCTCCCCCTTGGATTGCTTTGTGGCCATTATAAGATCTTGATTGCAGGGTCCAATTAACACCTTATAATGCCACAAGGCGATCCAAGGGGGAGAAGTTCATTTAAATGGAGCAATATTAAAAAAGTGCCTAAAATTCAAAAAACAGCATGAATATTATTAATATCATTTACACAGCAAAGATTACTTCCATTTTCACCAATAGCCTTCCTTGTTAAATCAAAGATACTAAATTAAGTAAAAACTATACACACAATATATAATTCTGTTTCTAGCTTAATTCTATTCTATAAAGTTTTTAACAGATATTTACCTGCTCGCTACTAGTTCTCCTGGTAGGCCGAATCTTGCGTAATCACCACCGTAAATATCTTTGACAAGTTTGTCTACTTTAGTATTATCACCACATGTAGCTAATTCTATAGCTTCTTCGAATGTTTTACATCCTGTAAGGAGGCAACATAAACCAAGGAATGTACCACCGCCCAAACTGAAAATTCGACAGAACAGTTGAAGGGCTGCTATATAATTTATAATATTATCACTATAAGCACTACGAAATATAGATTATTACAACATTGTCAACATTAAAAAAACAATAAATAACTAATGTGCAAATTTAATACTAGAAGCAATATTTATTTTTTAGAGAACTACCACAATATATATATATATTTTTTTTTAATAATTTATTTATTGTTATTTACAACTGTATAGACATATATACAACAAGTAAATTTGCTGTAGGTGACATAGTGACATGATACAAACATGTGGAGAATCTATCCACTGATAGAACTCCAATAACATTTCTAGAGGAGAAGATCTCGAGGGCATCTTCTTTTCAGATGCCTAGGAGGATTATTAGGTAATGAAGGAGAAGCCAGGTTAGAAACAAGTGGATTTGGGTGCTTGAGAAGTTTATTATGGAAGGAACGGTATCTGGTTCTGGCCAAATCGGCAACATATGGAACATTGAGGTCCTGATGGATGACTTGATTTGTGACAAAGTAAGGAGCATTAAGGATTTTACAAAGGATTTCGGACTGTAAGGATTGGATTCTGGAGGAATTTGATGGTTTAGCAGAGCCCCAAAGCTCAACTCCGTATGTCCAGATAGGCCTTATAGTCATGTAGATCAGTCTTTTGTAATGGATTGGCAATTTAGACCGTTTGTCTAGTAAATGTTGCAATAGTCGGAATCTACGAGCAGTTTCTTGTAATATAATATTAAAACCAATTATAAGTAAGTATGAAATTGTAATAGTATTTTCTGAATTGTGTCGTATTATTAGATTCATTCTGGAGCAGCATGATAATTTCAATCTTGCCACTTCAGAACAGGTTGATAACACATCCATAGTTAGAGTACATAAGGACACAAAACCAAACAAAAAATATGAAATATTACAAATACAGATATAACATTATTGTTATTTGAAAATGTATCTGATTAATGGTTAATTAAAACAATAACAAAAAAGTTTGGTTCAATAGAACATAACTATAAAAACTAACTAACCTTGTTCCTGATATCCTCTTGTAACTTTTAGGACCATAGACAGCCAATACACTAACACCAGAACCAATGTTCACAATCTGAAAAAAAAAATGTCGGTAAAGTGAAGACAACTGTGGGATTAGAAGGAAGTTTTGGTGGTAGATCTTATGCCTGGTTGGACTCCAATAAATGTGAAGCAATATTATAACTTATTCTATAATTATAAATTTAATTTGTCATTAATTAATGAAAAATTTACATCTTATAATATAATCGTTTATGAATACTTACTAAAAATGGATATGGTGCACTGAAGTCGTAACTCTCTTTCTTGCATTTTTCGTTGTCTGTAGGATCTGCCCAATAATAACATTCCCTTGGGTTGTTCATTTCGACAAATAACATACCACGAATCAAGGAATCTAACTCATCAAATTTCGCAAGTTTCATATTGACTTCCTGTATAAAGCAATAACAACCAAAAAAAAAAAAAAAATTATAAATACAACAAACGTAAAAATGAAAATTAAATTATTGAAAAAAAAATTTTTTTTTTGTACTACTATTGTATGTTTAAAGTTTATAAAAAAGTTAATATAAACAAAAATAAACTGAGCAGTGTCCAAAAGGGTTCATAACTATAATGCCTCCGTTCCAAACTATTTTGTTTTAAAAAAACTGTAAAGAGAATATCAGTTTTGAATAGTTTATCTTTATGGATGAGACTATAGAGATTCTATAGTCCAGTCTACAGGAAATCTATAGTCCAGTCTACAGGAAATCTATAGTCCAGTCTATAGGAAATCTATAGTCCAGTCTACAGGAAATCTATAGTCCAGTCTATAGGGAAATCTAAAATCCAGTCCACACAGAACCCAAAATTTAAAATATTATTTAATTCTCTAACTAAATATATCAAGGAACTTAATTTAAAATTATTGTTACCAATGAGTCATTCCCACTCACTCATAATATGGAATACTTAGGATAAGAATTTTAATGAAATGATTTCTCACAAAAATAATAAGGGAGAGGATTGTATGGCTTCAGCGTCCCCCTGCCTCCCATGATAGCAAGGTTTTACTTGACACAATCCTCCCAATAACGTCTCAAATTTCAGTTTAAAACCAATTGAGATTTCAAGAATTCGTTCACAATTAAACTCAAAGTATAAAAGCATTAATTATGTTTTTTTAATTTGATCACATCCCTTTAATTTTATCACCCCTCAGATACAACGAATCATCTATAAAAGTATGACTGTGTTATCATTTTTTCCCCTGATATTTATCTAATATTTTCTTTTCTTTTTTTTGGAACATTTACCAAAAATTTTATGATTTCAATAATTAAAAAGTTGACTGATAAACACGGACTCTTCTCATGAATACTAATATAAATAATTGAAATTTATAAATTTAACCATTTTTACCTACACGTGAAAAAGTTTCTTCGAATTTATATGCTCCTCCTCCTGTAGCACAAACTGTAGTGATTAATGACGCCATTCCCTGGCGTTTGGCTAAAGCTAAGAAATTAGGCATTTCACATGTTGGGAATCTGATAAAATGGACAGATCCCTTCCGACCACCGATTTGGATATCATCCATCTAAAAAAAAAAAATGTGTACAAATAAATTAATGACTTAAACAAATCTTATTTAAGATAAGATTAACACTTTAATCATTATAAAGTTTCAGCTTACTAAAGAAAACTCATCTATTTGTAAATTGTTATTTCAACCAAAAATGCCTCTAATATTTTCTTAAATAATTACTAACATGAATAATTGAGTAAATAATGAAAATACCAGTGAGCTAGCGTTATTTTTTTTATTTCAATTAAGATTTTCACAAATTTTGTTCCAAAACTGAGAAGAGTCAGCTGAACTAAACAAAAATGTCTTAGTAACAGGGCACTATCCACCATGAAGTGACATAAAAATTAAGTCGTCTTATTGCGATTCAGGTGACAATATTTAGGGTAGTCTATTATCACAAATAAGTTATGATATCAACAATCTAAAAATGAATAACCAAAAGGAGATAGTACATCACTCCATTAATTTTTTTCAAATGATTTCTATTAGGTTAGCATTTATGTGATATCTTTTTCTCTCCTAATGTTATCTGAAATAGCGAAATGTTGACTGGTTAGTTGTTTATTACAATGTGAGAACGTAGAAATTTTATTTTGGGATTTTTCCTATATTTTAACAATAATTGTAACATGATTTTTTAAAAAATAAAATAATTTTTAATTATTCTTCAAAATAATTAAGAACTTTGTACTGATTAAGATATGTTAACATTATTTGAACCTTTCATAAAACTATTTTAATAATAAAGTAATATAATATTTTTAAAAAAAGAATTCAGTTCAAATACACTGGATATATTTTATAACAAACTAAAAACTCATATATAATGCAAGATCATTTATAGAGAGAGATATTTCCATAAGCGTGATTTCAAAGCCTTAGCAGTGTAATTTTTATCAAATATAGTGACCTAATGATGATATTGAGTGACCGGTCATAACGACTCATAATAATGATTACAGCTATCCAGAATATATATATAAATATTACTTTTAAAAATTTGTTATACTTGAAAAAGAAATTAAGCTCACTAACCCTTTTCTGAGTCACCACTCTCACTACCTTGCGATTCATATTTTAGCCTATTTCTATAAAACTTTATAAAGATATCTGGAGGTGTATATATAAACTTTATACCTGGAGGTGAATATCTCGATGCCCAGTTTTCCCATATGCTGAATTTTTAGTCAAGTACCTCCGAATATTTTTTAAAACCTCTACTTCTTCATTTTCTTCATCAGGAGTAATATCTTTAGGTTCAAAATACACCAATTTCGTTAAAGTGCCACCAATATCCATGCCAAACCATGGCATACCTGAAACAATGTACTAGTAATGGAGAACAATTCGTAGAGTAAAAGTGCACTTACAGAACAGATAAGCAAATTATTCTATCATTGATCTCCAAGAAAAACTAATCAATAGACAGGAAAATTAGCCAAACATATTCCAATAATAAGCATATACTAAATATTAAACAGTTGTGAAAAAATGAATAGAATTTATTTGAATAATAAGTAATTAGCCTAAAACAAATTACCATAGATAAAAAGATCCATATATCAGATATTTTAATATACACAACTGTGAAAGTGTAACAAGTACAGAGAACTGTCATCAATGTTCAATATACATTTTTTTTTTGTTTATTATGTTAAACATTTTTTTAAAAATATCAAAATTATGTTTAAAAAACAACTATTCAATTATGAATACAGAAAAAAAAATTGTTATATTATGAAAGATATAATCGAAATCAATGCTAATTTATTCAGTAATTAAGGTCATACTCACAAGGATAATCTGAAGATTCAGACATGCTCCTACCATTGGGAATACTTCCACTAGCCATCCTTAATCGTACACACACTTTACAACTTCTAGGTGCCATCTAGAAATTTCAAGAGCACTTGAAAATAATCTTTATCAAGGAAACTAATTGAGCTTATAATTCATTAAGATTTTTCACAAATGAACCGTCGAGTACTATTTTGCTAATATAGCAAGTGCCAACAGATAAAGCTATTTAAGAATATATTGACATTCAAAATAAATACCTTAAGCAATGTAAAAAGTGGACAATTTACCACCCAAGGATAACTACTTCACAGCACACGTATGTTTAGATAAGAATGACAATGACGTCTACAAATATAACATAAACTAAAATACAATATTTCTTTTCACGAATAATGTTAAATAAAAAGGTTAAGTGGAGCATTAGAAGACTTGCGCTTCATACTGTACTAAAAACAAAATTTATGAGATTAAATGACCTCAGAGTGATTGTATGCTAATCAATCTCTCACATATATTATCTTACATTTAAATGTAATTCTGAATACTAAATTCTAAAGTGCCATTCAGATTACATATAAGGTCTCATACTATCAGTACATCAACCATGAAAAAAAAAAAATAAAAACTTACAAACTACATGTATAAATCATCTTCGAGGCATTCATGTAGCATGCAAGGTCAAACCAATCAGGCTAGTACAAATTTCAATCATGTCCTTCAAAAAAAATAAAACAGATAAGGAGAAGAAAAAAAAAGTGACAATATATGCATTACATCAGCAGAATTCCACAATGAATTGACACGACACATAACGATCATCAGAAATAACAAAATAAAAAAAAATTTAAGTTGAAATATATAAAAAGTAATTAAAATATACAAGGTCACTCAAAATAACTGTTGCAAAAGCAGAAAGCCAAGGCAACATTTCAAAGTTGACAACTAAAACATCTCTCTTCCATCATATTAACATTTAAAAGTTAAGAATATAAAAAGAAAATAAATTAGCAAAGAGAGGTTTGCAAGTCAACTTGTAAAAAATTTAAAATCATAGTACATAAGCACACATACCCTCTAGAACTCTTATCATTTTTGATCCAATAAAATTATTTGATTCTATTAAAAAGCTTCCTTGACAAAACATACTGAACTAGGTCATAGTATGGAAAAATTAATAGGACTTAATAAAAATGCCAAAGCATAGGAAGCAATCATTGTTTATTGTAATTTCATTCTTTCAAGGTTTTCTGCATCTATTGAGGTACTGATTACAAAATTTGGGGCGGCTTTTTAAAAGGTAAAATAAACAGAACAGGGAAATGTGTATTGCAATTTCACAACAACAATACAACTATAATTCAGTTCAATGATAAGCAGCCATCAGCTGAAATCACGTGATATTCTATCGATTCTCGCCGTCGGCGCCAGAGGGACTCCCAATCGCCAAACCTGTACTACTATAACCTTCCCGATGTGCGAACTACTGATTACATCTATAATATTAACTTTCAATTAATTTTATCATTTTTATTTCTTGTTGAAACAAAACAAAATACATCATGGTTTAGTAGTTAATTATGTGCTTATCAAAAGACTCCTCATAATTTTAATGCAATTTTAAAAATGAGTTCCAATGCAGTTACATCTCCCATCAAAAATATACCTTCTTGTTGGGAAGATGACAAACGAATGACTGCTTTATATGCACCGTTTAGAATACGAGAGGCGAATCCAGTGGACTATGATTCCAAAATGAAGTTCTGGGAAAGTAATATTGAAAATTGGTGTTTAGAAAAAAATAACTGTAAATTCAGTGTTAAAATGCTCCAGAAAGAATTTAAACGGAAAGAGCGGGTACCCTTATGCCTTAACACAGTTATAGAAAACTTGGAAAGGTTAGTTCCACTCAATTATTACTTTTGGATAATGAAAAAATCCCTAAACTATCAAAATACTTTCAGTGTATGTTATCTAAGTTGTGCACTATGTAGAACAGTATTAAAACTTAATCCTATATACATGCTTAGTGTCATTGTGTGTATCTCACTATTAATGTGATTAGTAACTCTTACAAAAATCAGAATTGTAGTCGCGAAACAAAACCGAGACAGTGTATCAACTTTTAAAGTGTTTGTTAATATTTTATTTAAGACTGAGACTTGCTGCATTAATGATCTTGAAGGTTTAGGAAGTGTAACAATCGGGTCAGAAAAAAATGTGTCAGGGGTAAGGTCAAAGTTTCTTATCTGGCCTTAAAGTTTGTATTTCCTGTTCAAAAAAAAATAATAAATTTTACTCAAAGAAGTCAAATATCAAACTTTTAATTGTCTTATTACAATCTCACCTTTTTCATATTTGATGAGAAGGATGTATGTATATTAAACTATTTGAATGAATCAAACGGCTTCAGATCTCGTAAAACTTTGTAAAGAGATAATTGAATTGAGGTTTTTGAAGGGTTGCGAAACTTTGGTGGCCACTAAAAGAAGTTCCTATAAGGTCAAATAGACAATTATAGAACTTTTTGAATATTGGTTAAGAATTAAGATAGTAGCATGTAATAGTATTGACCATAATTACTACAAAGATATATTAAAGGGGGTCGTCCGTAAAGTTCCTAAATGTTCTCTTTGATTATGTTTATCATTTGGAATTAAAATATGAAGTCAAATGAATTATTTTTAAGGAAATAATGTACTTTTTTTTTTTGTTCCACTATTATTAGTCTAAGTATTTTATTTTTATATTGGTGTGTGTGATAAAAAAAATCAAAACAAATTTTAAAGTAAAAATTATGATTAAAATATCCTCATTGAATATTTTATGTTGAAGATATTATCGACAATAGTGTATAACTACCTAACAGTTGAATCCAAAATGTCTAAACGGAGGACAAAAAGCTTTCAAAAAATAAATTTTTGCCATATTGAGGATTTTAAAAGATAATATACTGCACTAGCAAATAACATACTATCCAGTATAAAATAATTAATACTTAATTACTGTGCATAAAAATACTATGATTCTGAATCTAATCTTTTTAGAATTATGTGGTTTTACACTTGGCTGTTTTACATTTTCAAATAATAGCGATTTTAGTGATGATATTTAATAATCATGATTATCTTTGATTTGATTATTAATTATGTTTTGTTTTTTTTAGGATAGGACATATTAAGCTAAAGGATGACATATACAAAATGAATCCTGAAGAATCTTGGACAGAATGGGCTGTAAAATGTTTTGTAAAAACACCAGTAGTTTGGTCCTTTGCTAAACTTAAAACTGCTTTAATGGAACGAGACATTGATGATTTAGAGTATGTTTACATCAATTATCTCAAGGTATTTACATCCATTTGCTTTCTAGCAGTCTCCAATTACAAAATTTTAAAATGACTAATATACTCTTCTGTGTTTTAGAAAAGGAGTGAGGAAATTGTTTTACGGATGGAAAATAAAAATAATAATTTGTATAATACAGTTGAATTTCAGAAACTATTGACATCTGAAGAGATAGAGATCGATCTTGAAACATTTGATATACTTGTGTTGTGGATGCAAATAAATAAAATAATTTTAGTCCACAAATTAGAAAATGACACACTTTTTAAGTTTATCGATGGAAAGAAGAATACTTCAATTACAGATGTTGATGTTTCAATATATATGCTTGAAAAAAATAAACTGTCTATTGAAAAAGCTATAGAAGCATTAGAAAGGGAAAAGGAAGAACTGATAGAAACAGCGAAAAATTTTTTGAGAAAAGGAATGAGAGATACAGTAAATATGTTTATTGTATATTTATTAATATACTAACCATCTACTGCCATAATAAAAGTATGTTAGCTGATTGTGTTATTATTTTTTTATGTTATCAATTATCATTTCATTAATGGTATGCGAAATTCAACTATGATTTTTTTTATTGCTGTTTAACAATCTACCTAAGGAAGTGTAAACATGGTAAAAATTAAAAATTTTACAATCTCACTCGATTTTCTAAATATATTATCCATTAAATCTTAATAACTAATTAAAAAATAGAATTCTTTGTCATTCCTGGTTTTTAAACAAACATACTTCTAAACTAATGAATTCTTGAAGGTGCCTACAATAAGTGATGTGATTAGTTTAGAGTCACTAACTTGAGAACAATGTAGAGTTTATATATAAAAAAAAACTTAAACATATAAGCACAATCTATTGTCTATTGAATGATAAGTCAAATGAATGAAAGAATGAATATGCTGATCATTAGCTACTTTTGATTAGATGGAAAAATTCACTTTTTAAAAAAAAAATTTGTATAACTTTTTATGCTGACCTTGTTGTTCATATTATTTCAACTGAACAAAAAAACCAATTATCTTAATAATGATATAAAATTTGATGCAATCTATGGGTATGCTTATACTTTTAAAACATTACTCTTTTTATAATTTTCAAGATTTTTAGAGAAAAATCTTTTCAAATATTATCTCCCTCTCTATTCTAGAAAAAAAAAAAAGACAGCTTTTGATTATTCAAATTAGGTATTCAAATTTATTAAATTTGGAGTTTTAAAATGTTTCCGAAAAAAGAAACTGATCTTATTGAAAATTTGAATACATTATTTATTAAAGAAAATAAATTTTAAAAATTAAATTAATATGACTGATAATTGGAGATGATGAGTATTTGATTTGAAGAAGAACGTAACTTGTTTCAGCATTTTTATTAATTAACAATAACTATACAAGTTTTGGTAGAAATTATTATTATTAAGAAATTCTTCTTCTATCCCAGTGGTTCTCATCCCATAGAGGTCTATGGACCTTTAAGCCGGAAATCAAATGTGCTCCCTTACTCTCGACTTGGAGCTAAAGTGGGTAAATCTTGGAAAATATTTGAAAGTTAGGTAGCTTTAAAATGCATTTTGAGTCTGTTTTAGTGTGGATTTATCTGTTGAAATCTTTGGGCACTTAAATAAAGGAAATATAATTAATAAAATAGTTCTAAGAATAAACCCTCACAAAAAGATGTGTTGCCAAAGCCCTCATGCGACCCACCTATGGTCTGTTAGAAAATTAAATAATTTATTCTTATTTTCTTCCTATTGCCATAATTGTAAATAACGCTTGTGTCAGTTTTCGTTAAGAATTATATATAACAACCTGTTAATTAATCAAATATGCTGTGCCTTCTATAAACTTCTCCCAATTTTTGTTTTAACTTCACTTCCTATTAAATATGAATTTTAAGTGAAAATAAATTTATGTAATTATTTTTAGTCTCATTATAATGATGAAATCCCATTTTGTTTTTTTTAAAATACCTCAAAGACTTTAAGATACAGTAATTAATCAGTGATGTGTTTGGCAAATGCTATAGAAGAAGAAAATCCTGTTGTTTCTTATAATAAAACTGGGTGACAAAATAGTCATATCAATATTCTACAAAATTATTCTGATAGTATTTGTAATGGAGGATCAATCAAGGGGATCTTTAAGTAAAAAAAAAATTTTTCTGATATTCTTATTACAGTCAACCATTATCTGTCATTTGAAAATATCTTAGGTTTTTTAACTTTCAGTATTGTAGTAATTGTAGTTTTATAGTAAATTAATGTAATAAGTTACTACCTTATTGAGCCCCATCGTACATAATAATAAATGTCAAGCTAAATAATGAGATATTTAATGTTTTAGGCAAAGAGCTACCTAAGGAGAAAAAAGGCACTCGAGAAAACACTTGAAAAAAGGATTAACACCTCTGAGAATATCGAAATATTACTGTCTAGAATTCATGAAGTTTCCTCAGATTCAAAAGTAAATTAAAAAAAAGTTTATCAGTTCTTATCTCTTAACCCAAGTTCAAGTATCTTCAAAATACTTAAATAAGTATTTAAGATAAATACCGTAAATTTAATTTTAATCTATTTATTATTAAACTATACAGTTTGATATTTGTTAATTTATTTTCAATTTTAGGTTTTAGAAACTTACAAAATTGGTCTTAACGCTTTGAAAGCTACTTTTAAAGAAAATGGCCTCTCAGAAGATGACGTAACGAACACTATTTCAGAAATTCAAGAGGTAAAAAACATATTTTCATTGTCACTTCTTGTATTTAGAAACATGTTACATTGCTAGTGCTATCATTCAAGATAAAATGAAGAATTGACAGATATTTCCAAATAATACATTTAGTTGCCAAGTTCAGTGAAATTATCACAAAACATTTAAAGACTTTTTAAAAGGAGTTTTAAATGATACCTCAATGTATAAAATATGAATCAATACTAATTTTTTTTGTCACTATTAAGTTTTAAGTCGTCTTCTGACATTTTAATAGTGATTTATTAGAAGTAGATCTGTTTTATTATGGTTGACAAATTTGAAATTCTCTTTTGATAATCATTTTGGTAGATCAATATTATTTATTTATAAGAGTAACTTGTTAGTTATCCTATGATCAAGAAATTTCTTTGGAATTTGGTCACAAACATTTTTGAATTTGGAGAACTTGATATACAAGAGGGTGGAGAAAGGCCGAAGTCATACATGTACTTTAGAAGAATAAATTAAAATATTTGCCCAAAACCTATCAATCTATCAATAATGTTATCAAGATTGAAGACAATACTCTATCCATAAAAAATGCTGGTTTTTTAAGACAGAAGCACAATGGAACAGTCTTATGTTTTAATGACAGTAGTAAACATCGCTTGCAACTTTCGTCAATTCCAAATTCTTTGATCATATTTCTTGATTCCTAAACTTTTTAGTGCCATGAAGGCATATATATATATATTTATATTTTTTTGCTAAAATTAATGTGAGTCTAGATTTGGCTTTAAACAAGATCTACTAGGCTCTACGCTCTCTGTTTAATCCTATAAGGTTGAACATTGTGATTCACAGACATTTATCATCCTCTTCAAGATGACAGCCTATTGACCATTTTAAATTTGATCAATAGGAAAAATGACTGCTGGGTTACATTTTTCCGTGTGGCTGACGTGTTGTTATTACATTGAATATTGTAACTGATAATCCATTGGTACTTGACAGATGTAGATTAATAAATATACGTTAAGAAAACAAAAATTGATGATTGTATCAAGGCCAAGAACTATCAGAGTATGAAATGGAGTTCATGTTTTAAAAATCTTCTTTCTAAATTTACCAGGAAAGTCTATATGGGTTGATACTATTTCTAGTCTATATGGGTTAATAGTGGAAACACTCTCATCCTAGTCTATATGGGTTGATAGTAGGAACACTCTCATGCTAGTCTATGTGGGTTGATATTGGGAACACTGTCATACTAGTCTATATGGGTTGTTGTGGGAACACTGTCATACTAGTCTATATGGGTTGTTGTGGGAACACTGTCATACTAGTCTGGTTGATAGTAGGAACACTCTCATGCTAGTCTATGTGGGTTGATATTGGGAACACTGTCATACTAGTCTATATGGGTTGTTGTGGGAACACTGTCATACTAGTCTATATGGGTTGTTGTGGGAACACTGTCATACTAGTCTATATAGGTTGTTGTGGGAACACTGTTATACTAGTCTATATAGGCTGATAGTGGGACTAATCTCATTCTAATGAGTTCAAATCTGTATTAGGAACCACCATACTTTCTTGCAGCCACATTCCTGCTACTAGCATAGACTGAAATGTGCTTAGTATGAGTCTCAGAGCTTTATTTTTTAAAATTTGAATTTCTTCACATTTCAGTTCCTCTTATGATCAAATTTTATTCCATTTCCTGATTAATCTTTCTCTTGTAGGCCTGTTAAATTATGTTCTGAATCACTCCGCTGGATTTCCTTCTTGAAACCTTTAGAAACCACGCTCAGTTAAATCTGGTGTCTTAAGATTACTGATAGATATTTGGATCTGTACACCCATTTCAGGATATCATGAAATGGGTGTACAAATACACCATTGAAAGGAAAGCGTACACTATGTCTTTTGGAATGTAATGTTGATAATTTATAAAGTTTAAATTCTCATTTTATCAATAAATTTTCTATTATCCATTTTGGAAGCCCCATCATGGTTTTATCCAGTATTTACCATGATAAATTACTCAATCATTTACGTATAACAGTCACCCCCGCTAATGAATGAAGAACCTTTATTAGAATATAGATCAATAGTTTGCCATTGGTCGAGCCATCTGGTCACTGGGAGTGAGAAATTGAACGATACTACTGACTTGGGACAAAGGGGATCCCAACATTTGATCTTTCTGATGGCAACCAAGTTGATTTTCTATTCACCTCTTAAAATGCAGCAATACAGCATTGGCAACCAAGTTGATTTTTTATTCACCTCTTAAGATGCAGCAATACAGTTATGAGGTTATGGCAACCAAGTTGGTTTTCTATTCACCTCTTCAGATGCAGTTATGAGGTTATGGCAACCAAGTTGATTTTCTATTCTCCTCTTAAGATTCAGCAATATAGTTATCAACTAGAGAAAATTATGGAATGTTGGATAGTTATAATTATCGTTTTGTTCTTAAGAAACACCTGTGGGCAAATACAAAAAAAAAAGTAATGACCAATTTTCATCCCATCATGACTGTCTGGTAAAGATATTGATAACTAAATCAGATATGTTGACCTCATTTATTTTACTATGTCTATTCAGATTTCTGATCAGTCACTAATCATGTTTAAGGTTGAATTATAAAATAATGAAGTATTATTTAAACATTATAACTTAAATAATATCTGTTTATATATAAAATTATACTTCATTTCTCTTTTTTTTTTTTTTTTACTTAATTATGATTTTATATTAAACTAATAATTATGAAATGATCCTATTTTTTGGTAAATTTTTTTTTTTTATTAAATTTGCATTTATTCTTTATAGTTATCCTGCCCTGTGTATCGTGTGTTATGTTAAAAATTATTATACGATGTGGTCAATAGTAATAATAATAATTATATTAGTAATCATACGTTAGGTTGGTTGGTAGTGGTAAGAGCTACTGAGCGAGTGGGAGAAGTTTCGCTACCTCCGTCGGTCTTCCCCTTGCTTTTTTCACTTTCTCGTTCTAGAAAAGCATAATGCTGTTCATTCAAGTGAATCAAACGTTTTAGTATTCGATATTTTCGTTTTCGATGCCAATTAAAATGAACAGTTTATCAATTTTCGTATAATATGTAATCCAATGTTTTCTGTTACCATCTCGCTAATTCTTACAGAATAATTAATACGCAAAAAATATTTGGGTAAATCACACTGTTTTTTTTTGTTTTGTTTTTAATACCTTGGTACTCATGAATAAATGAATATGACAAGTTCTAAAAAACTGTACGGATTTAAAAATATGTAGGTAATTTCCAGAAGGTACTTTATTCAAAATGGCTGGCATTCTCCTCTTGGTATTTTTAAAAACTTGAACTGTTATACATTTCACGGAATTAAATATGAATGCATGTTCTGGATTGAAATAATCAGACTTCATTTAAGAACTTATTAGAAATAGAAATTTCTATAGAAGTTTGGAAAAATAGTTTTTAGCAACGTTTGATAAAATAAGTTCTCAAATAAAAAATAAATATTCATGCATTCATCTAAAAATAAATAATTAGTCTTTGTTTAATTTCAATTGAGCTTCGTTATTGTATACTTTCCTCATGATCGATCTTACCACGAATTGAATTTATCAGATCAGAGTTAAATTATTTTAAAACATGACGAAGAGGAAATTTAGGATTTATTCTTACCTTAGATATGATTTTATCTGATCTTGTCGTATCCATCTGTCAATCATAAACCCTTGAACTTACAACACTTAAAAATACAATTATTAAATACGTTCTTCCTTACAGGAAATATCGATTCAACTTTTAAAGTATGTAGTATTTTTCGATTCCACTAAAACTAAAATTCTAAACAAAGAGGTACTCGCAAATAAGATAGTTGGGCACAACACCTGAGGTTGTAAACTGAATCATAATATTTTTAAAAATTATCTTTCGACTGTTTTAAAAGTGATCCCATCTTATGTTTATTTAATGGCGCAACTGAAAACAGTCACAATTTTCCGAGTAAAGACACACCTGTGCATTATTTGCTTACATAATTGAGAAGGCTGTTATATCCAGGATAACGATGTACTTTGATATTTTTAAAATATATAACAACGGTAATAGACTTTCCTGGTCGCACCAGTATTCCTAAACACTACGTATTTAAAAAAAATTAAAATCTTAATGGAAAGCATTGAATTCATTCTGAAAGCACACCATTCTAAAACTCAACAAGGGTCGCAACGTCGATTACTAATAAATCCTTTTCTACCTTAATTGTTCGTCAGGCGGACCATCTCCTTAAAAAATTAAGTTTAGCCTATAGCTCAACAAGCAGAACCTAAAAGACAAAACACAGTCGTCAACATGTAAATAATAAAGAAAAACACCAGTTCCTACGCTTGGAGCTTACATATTTAACCCGAAAACAATAGAACCTGTATTAATTCTCTCCCTAGCTCAAACTAACTCTTATCATATAAACTTTCCTTCATCGGGGGTTCCACCTGAGAGATCTCGGTCATGCAAGTACTACTAGCTATCATGTAAACCCTGATAGTTCGACAGCTGTCACGGTAGAACCTCCGCTTTAGCAAAGTGAAGGGTGATAAGAGAAGAAGTATGTATACTGAGGACCGGTTGGACCAATCTCCGGTAAAACTAAGGTCTGTATAACTGAGTTTAATAAAACTCCGGTAACTTCGCGACCTGTTTCTGGTCTACAGTTTTGTTAACCTGGTTACTAAGGTAACCTGAAAGTTAGATAACTGCCAAACTCCGCAATTGCTACCCCTAATGTTCGGAATTGTGGGTCCGATTAAATTTATTTAATCTGATTTAACAGCTACTTTTAACAGGCGAAATCGTTGAAAAAATTCTTCAATGACCCATTGTAAAAAATTATTTGGAGCAACTAATTCTTTGAAGTCTTCTCCCTCTGTCAAATAGTCTGTCTCGATCAAGTCCATTTTATTAAGTTTGGAAAGAAACGGAATACTACAACAAATAAATAACAGATCCAATTGGAACTGTGGAAGGTTCCTTGTATAGTTACCTACTTAAACGTAGATTTACTCTAAATCTCAGTTTAACCAGGTGTCACTGGCAAGTTCAAAGTTTACTGCCAGATTTGAAGGTAAACTTTTCTGGTTACTCATAGGTTTTCATTACTCCTAGTTTAAACTTCAACTGGCCCTAAATATGTGTGAGGGGATAACATACATTTTATAAAATACTATAATTTAATCACAGAGCTTGACAAATCCGGAGTTGGATATCAATACTATCAAAGAGAATTCAATACATACCTCACTTCACTGAAGAATATTGAACTCTATGGACACTATCTTCCCATTTGCGTCTCCTTCGAACACTCGCCGATTGCTTGTGCTTTCTTCGTCCTCCAAAAAACTTTACACATATATTATAACAGTGGCGTAGTTATAAGAGCGGTTATAGTGAGCGCAGATCACGCGACCACGCGCTACGCCGCTATCTTAACATTCGATCTGATCGTGTCTCTTTAAGGCCGAATGCTTTCTTTCCAAAAAGCTTTCTCTTTCCTTTAATAGTAAAATGTAATTCGATAAATATTTTTGTAAAATGTTACTTTGTTTCAGCTTCTTGACATTTTCAGATGCAAACCGTGTGATTTGATGGCCGAAAATAGTAATTAATTTCCCGCATTTAATCTTACTTTTAGAACTCATTTAGATAAGATATAGTGTCATGGGACCTTTCATCACTCTAACGAAATTTGCTGTTATCGCGATTAAGTGATCAATACTTTTGAACCCTCCCGCCTCCAATTTATTTATTTTTCGTCTTGTTCCCAATTTATGAACTAGTTATAACTAATGAACCGCCTGTCGCACTCCGATAATCGGCCATGTTCCAAAATTAGATGTTTACAAACGTAATTAAGCTGTAAAAGCTAATTCTTCTTCAATTAGTTTCTAGATTCCTAATTTGAAAATAGTCCCATCCCATCTTCGTGAAATTTGTGCTTTTGAGCAGTTATCCTTTTTTTAAAAATTAATTTTGAATTAAATTACTGTACTCCAGGCGATAATGCTACATAAGCCATAAACCATTCCTGTTTCAGTCCAGACAATACTTATTACTTTTTATTTTTCAAATCAATTCACCAACGGCAGCCTCGGTCTGTTTTTAACAGTGAGGGGAAAATCTGCCGATTTTTTATGAGTAGGTCAAGGGACCAAGGACTACTTGTAGTAGTAGTAGTAGTAGTAGTAGTAGTAGTAGTAGAAGTAGTAGTAGTAGTAGCAGTAGTAGATTTGTGGTCACTAACACTGTTTCCTGGTTGATGAAGTTTGAATTCACTTTTCATTGCGGGATAAAATCTGGGATAACGGAATGAAAGGAAAATTATAGTGGCATATGTAGGTGTTGTTTATGCTCTGTAAATTTGTACTCCTCCCCCCCATCCTCCTACTAACACTGCCACAACATCCTCCTATTAACACTGCCACCACATCCTCCTGCTAACACTGCACCCACATCCTCCTACTAACACTGCCACCACATCCTCCTACTAACACTG
>NW_027110397.1:238678-266237 GCF_000696795.3 Halyomorpha halys
TATATATATATATATATATATATATGTGTGTGTGGGTAATTGTGATACGGATATGCCAATGGAAATACACGGTTTGAGGTTCTCTGGGTCTAAATAAGCTAGTCTCGCAAAATAGGGGCCGTCTGTAGCGAACGAGTTAAAGCACTGACTTTGACTGGCCTGACTAGAGCGGCGCCAGCTTGAATTTGGCTAAGGGCCTCAATTTTTATTTCTGTGGTGGTCTCATGAAATGAAAACTTGTCTCCCATCATGGTTAGAATAGGGCGATATCCGCCTCCCTCATATGTCAGAAATAACTGGGATGAGGATCATAAAATAAAAAATAAAAAATGTCTCGCATAATGGTCTGGTCAGCCTAGCTCAAAATCAAAAGTCCTATAAAAATAAAATGTCATATTTAAGGTAGACTATATGCAACTTTTTCAATAAAATCACCTGTACCAAAAGTGCAAATTTACAATAGAATTTGTTCCGATTTTCTCAAAAACGGGTCTAACGATTTTGACAAAACTTAGCTAGGTCTTATCTTTATTGAAATAGTTTGATGGATTCCTATATAGCAAAATGGATTCCTCTAAAGTACCTTTAATTCCTCATTGTTGCAAAGATCATCATGGGGTAACTTGTGACTTAGACGTGTTTTGATTTGTAAACGTTAAATTTTAAGGGAGGTTATAAATTTTTTTTTCTTGACTAATCATAAAAATAATTATTGAAATCAATTCACCTAAAATTTCTCTCTAAGGCTCTAAAGCCTAATTTTGATGCCTGTATATTATTCTAAAGGGATCAATCCCAGAATAAATAAAGAATATTATTATTATTAAAAAAATCAATGAAACAAGATCTTCTACAATGCTTTCTGCTTTCGCCTTGACTCTTTCATGCCTCTACTCTTCTCCTGTTTAAAAAAAGTTGATTTAGGAAGCGTTTGTTATTTCCTTTTTATGCGAAGGACTTTATAATTTCACATTCATTAATAAATATGCATGAATAATGATTTTTTTTTTTGAATTTTTGAATTTTCACATTGTTATCAAAAGGTTTATCGAATGATTTCCTTACATAATTCAGGAAGCAGGGAGAGTTAAAAGTTGTTTTCCTTTCCATAATACATTGTTTTCCTTTTTTATTTTCATCATTATGAAATTTAATGTAAAAGCATAAGTTGGCAAAAATTTTCCATTTTTGGAAACTCCATCAGCTCTATTGACTAAACTTTTTAAAATAATTAAATTAAATTTTGGCTTGGACACTTAAATATTAGAATTTAGAATCACTTTGAAATGCAATTCATAATTGCACATACACCTTGGGCAGATAAGAGAGGAGAGGTTAAATTTTCTCTTGATATTTCTCTTTTTTTTATACTTAGCTATCTCAACTAAGAGATGGGCTCTATCTTCAACTTTTCTTTCTAGCATCTATACACAAGTTTATAAGTTATTACTATCGTCTTGTCAGTAATTAATAATACAAGTATCACTAAATAAGTTAACACTTAATGATTACATTTCACAATAATTAACAGAACAAAACTTAACACTGTGGTAGTAGCTTGGAATTGGGCCGTAAAGTTATTCTTGCGCAGGAGGGAGAAACTGGAGTACTAAAAATGTACGCTACTTTAAAGCTAATAAGAGCCAGTAGACTTTCCTCCTATTTATCTTTTGTGTCTGTTAAATGAAGATATTTCACTTCTGTTGATTTACTCAATCTCAAATAAATATTATGTAGCTACTAAAAAAGTTTAGCATTGAAAGTGCAAATTGAACAATGAAAAGTTATACTAATTTTTCTTATTCTTTTTCAGATTAATGAAATGCATGAAGAAATTCAAACCGCCCTGTCAGAGCCAGTCAGTACACCTTTAGAGAGCGAGCTGGAAGAAGAACTCAAGTCCATTTTAGAAAGTGTGAAAGAAGTTGAGAAAAGTAAATATTTTTTGGTAGAAATTATTATAAATAGTTTCTCTTAATTTAATTTTTTGTGCTTAATACTAATGTATGTTTTGCAGATATTGTTCTCCCGGAAGTGCCGACTCACGAACCCAAAGTCACTGTCAAAGAAAAAGGTGGTGCCCAACTCGCCATGTAGCCTATCAATATCAAGCTGTCAAAGAAATCAGAGTGTGTATAAATGAACCCTTATTTCATTATTTTCAAGATAAAATAATGTGTTGTTAATTATCGAATAATGCTTTTACTGTGATAAAATGTAACTAACTGTACCATATTGAAATTTTGCAAAGTAAATTACTTTAAAATCTTTTCACTTGGTTACCCATTTTATATGTAACTGAATCACAAGGTATGGTATGACCTGTGTTGTACATTATTGAAATAAAATATTCTTTATTTATCCTTGCTCATGTGATTTTACACTATCCTTTAAGTTATTTCTTATTGATTCTCGATTTGCTAATGGGAGACACTCAGTCAAAAGTTATAGCTAGCTCAAGATTGAAACTAATGCTATTCATACCTTCATTGTTCATGTTATTTTATCCATGTACTAAGCGTAACCAGATCCTTACTCCATTCTTTTAGTCAGTCATGGGTTAGCTAACTCCAAGGCTGATGTTATTTATGACTAAATTCTTCAACATCATTTTCCTAGTATTTTGTTGATACTGGAATTCACTTTACAAGAGTGAAGTGGAATACCTTAAACCTTAATACTTGGCTCATACAGCAAATGTTTATAATATAAATAATAAGGGGGAGAGAGAAGTTATAAAAAAATATAGTTATATGGACCAGATTACATAAAAGTAATAAAATTAATAGTATTCATTCTTTTAATTTTATTTCATTTTTGTATTTTACATTTTATACATAGTTTGTTATATTTTAGTTGTTCATATCTTTTTTAGCCCTGCGAAGTGTTGGTTCATAATAGTTTAATTACTATTTGATTTTTTTTTATCACACTCTGACCATCTTCCAAAAATATAAATTTTATGAGAGGGTGTTGGGAGATAAAATTTATCAGTAGAGGAATTCTGAAAATTTTTGCAATTCTTGTTTAATATCTTATGTTTTTAATATATAATAATGTAGAGGGAAATGTTGGAATTATGGTGTTAGACAGACTAAGATAATATCTTTAGTGTTAGGCTAACTAAGATGTCTTTATAGAGAAACAGGAGCTTTTTGCCTAAAATATTAATTGTACTCCTACAATGCCACTTGCAACTTTTCAACAGGTCTTCTTAGAACAGTTTAGGACGTTGATGTCCTTTTTTTAAAATTTATTTATTGCTATTTACAACTGTACATAAAATACATCAAGTAAATTTGAGGAAATCATAACGGTATGTTACAAGCATGTAGAGAAACTACCCATTGGTAGCACTCTAAAAACATTTTTACAATATAAGGTCTCGAGGCCATCTTCTTTTCAGATCCCTCGGAGGATTGTCCGGAATAAAAGAGGAAGCAAGATTAGAAACTAATGGGTTTGAGTAGTTAGGCAGTTTATAATGGAAGGATTGATATATGGTTCGGGCTAGATTGGTTACAAATTGAACATCAAGGTCTTAGTGGATGATTTTATTTGTGACAAAGTAGGCAGCATTTAGGATTTAACGAAAGATTTTGGGTTGTAAAGATTGGATGCGAGAGGAGGTGCAGTCAAACAGGATCAAAAAATAGTTTTCAGTTTTAACAAATAAATGATTGGAGAAGTTTGTAGGGGGGGGGGTGCGGTCAGCAAAGAACAACATAAATAAACAAAACAATATTAATTTTTGTTGTTCTTTGCTGACTGCACACCCCGACAAACTTATCCAATCATTAATCTACGGTCAACTATTTACTCCTCATTAAAAAATAAATAATTGAATATAATTTTTTAACCACATCCCCGACCATTTCCTTCAAATACAATTTTCATGCAGGTTGTTATCAGGGTATTTCATGGTCATTGATAAATAATCTGAAGTCACATTTATGAACATTCAAAATAGTGGCAAAATAAATATAAGAAATGCAGATCTTATTCATTTTTTTCAAAATCCATAGATAATCTGTTTAACTATTTTAAAAAAATCGCTTTTAAATCTTCAAATTATTGATATCATTCTACAAATTGAATCCTTTAAATTTAAAATTTCTAATCGAGAGAATGTGACAACATTCACTCACTTCCATTATTGGCGAAAATAACATGTCCCTCCTCAATAACAGTATCCAAAAAAATCTGTTTATCTATCAAATTAAATAAAAAAACGTTCCCTGATTTCCAAATTTGATAATATTTATCAATCTTCATTAAATAATAAAATCTACCCTAAAGGTAGTGAAAAATGGGTCCGCATCATCTTCCTTCATCCCCCCCAATGTTGTCGATATTTTAAGTTTAGACCCTAATTTCTCTACACCTCCTTCAAATGTTTCTCACCTTATACCTTCTCTAATTACAGATTTAGAATTTATTTATTGAGACGATCTTTTTAGTATTTCTGAAGAAGACAATTTGTAACATAATTTCCAACAGCCCCCATTCCGTTCTTTAATTCTTTATCCATTATTTTTTAAAGACCCTTCTTTCACCTGCTTCTTTCTCAACTTATAATCACTTAAGCTGACAAAGGTAACTCAGCTGGGGTCATGGACAAATCTGAATATGTTGACAAAATTAACATCCTTCTTTCTGACACAACTACTTACAAACCTATCACTCGAGACCCAACTCGCTCACTTATGCTCTAATTCAACCTACTCCTAAGGAACCTTCTTGAAACCAATCAGATTAATGGCCCCACCTACCTTAACCTCATTTCTTATAATTCTTTAGCCCCCGCTTATACAGACTTCCTAAAATCCATAAACCTGGTTACCCCCTTCGCCCTATCATTTCGAATATCAACGCTCCCTCTTCTAAACTCAGTAAATTTCTTCTTCCTATTCTTTAAATCCTCAGCCATAATAACCCTTCTGATATCCATAATTCCTTCCACCTTAAAGAACTATTACAATCCTTCAACATACCTCACTTTATCTTAACTTCCTTTGATGCCAAAAGCCTTTTTACTAACATCCCCATTGACAAAGCCCATCATATCATTGAGAACTGGACTATAATTCCACCTCATACCACGCTTAACCTCATCTCATTTCTTTCTGCTTTAGATCTTTGCTGTAATTCTGGTTACCTGACGTTTCACGATAAATTTTACCACCAGATTAGCGGACTTGGGATGGGCAACTGCCTTGCTCCAGATATCTCTAATATTGTTCTTAATGACCTTCTCAACTATATTATATCTCTATTCTCACAAAACATAATTTTCATTAAGAAGTATGTGGACGATCTCTTCCTTGTCCTCAATCCTGACACATTGTTCCAATGTAGTTTACCGGATACTTTGTTCTACCGCATGTTGCATTCCTTCTATATCGGCGAAACTAAGAACCACATTTCCCAGCACAAAACTTCTATCAACTCCTGAAACCCATTTGCCTCTAAATTGTCAGAACACGCTTTAAACCTGAACCATGCTTTTAATTTCGATAATACATCAATTCTTGCTACTGTCCCCAACCATAAAAAATGTCTTATCTCAGAGTCCATTCACATAAATTTAACGGAGAATTCCGTCAATCATAAAGTCGATAAAAACTGCACCTCCCTGACATACCGACACATTTTGAACCTTATAAAACCCTCATAATGCTTCTTTTCTTTACATTCTGCATTTCTGAAGCCCACTTTCCTATCATGTTTTTTATTTTCTAAATTCTCACCATATACTTAATTTAATTATATTTTATAGTTACAATCTCATTTTTTTTTTATATTTATGTATTTTAATTTTAATTCATATTCATATGTTACCAACCTAAGTATACTTATATTAATTACTTAAATATTCATTTTCCTATTATATAATTTTGCATACCTCTTTATCCCTATTCATTTGGTATATTGTCTTTCTTTATCATTTACATTTCTTGTATCCCATTCTTTTAACTTTTTCTACCTTTTTTTTTTGTTAAATATTTTTTCTCCCCCTCCCTATTATGTATATTATCATTTATTGTTTACTTAATTTTAATATTTTTTACTGTTTACTTTAAAATTATTTTCAAATGTAACGTACTTAACTGCCATCCCCACTCCTCCCAATACAAACGGTTCACTCTGACTTCTGTCAAAAGAGGTATGAATTCTGTCTTGTTCATTTTCATCCTTTTTTCTTGATTTTATTCTTATCCCCATTTCATCTTTTAGTTTGTAATTTCTTTTATGTTTCTTATTTTTATCTGTTACTATTTCCGTTTTCATTTATAATCTTTATTTTTCTTATTCAATTTTTATGTTTCATTGTATACCCTTGTAATTTTCCATTTACTTTTTTACTTACGTTAAGTGTTTGTATCTTTTTATAAGTCTTGACGAAGCCCTACAACGTGGGGCAAAACATTGGCTCAAATAAAAATAGTTATTACTTAATTTATAATCTTAAACACTTTCTTAAGACTGATTAATTTAGTTAAAATAAATAATTTAATTTTTATCCATTTCAGTCTCAACACATTTTATTTTTCTTACAAGTCCAATGTTTCAGCCAATCTTAATACAATTTTGGAACTAAATGATTTAAAAACTCAACTTCATGCAGGCTATTCTACCCAGGTAAAAACAACAATTTCTAATTAGTCAATATTAGAAATTGTTGTTTTGTAGCCTGCATGAAGTTGAGTTTTCAAATCATTTAGTTCCAAAATATTAATTGTATTAAGATTGTCAGAAACGTCGGACTTGTAAGAAAAATAAAATGTGTTGAGACTAAAATGGATAGAAATTAAATTATTTATTTTAACATAGTCATTACTATTTGAGTTTTTTTTATTGCACCCGGACCATATTCCATTTATTAATAATACACACAGGATAAGTTAAATAAATTGGATATTTTCAGCTCCTAAATTGATTAGCCCATGATAGTGATCAGTTTAAATATGTGAAACACTAGGATATAAACCACAGGTTCTAAATATATAAACATATTATAGATTATTCATCCAAAACAAGTTAATAGGCAAAGTTGCTGAAATTACTGTATTCTCTTTTGTTATAGAACACTGATTATTAATATCTGAAAGTTTTACAAATCAGCTACCTTGCTGGTAATCTATTTAGTTTTCCTGTTTTAATTAATATTAGATGGATAAATGAAAAACAACAAGATGAAAAGTCATTAAATATTTTTTATTTCCTCCTTAGACCATAATCACTGACCACCGAACAGATGCAAAATAAACTGTTTATTGCAATTTTTTAAAATTTTGAAAAAGATTCTTACATGATAAAATTAAAAAATAAAACTATACATTCAACTTAAAAAAGAAAAACAACTGCTTCCGATGATATTAATTAATTCCAATAAAAGCACAATATAAAACTGTATTTTTATATGAGTACAAACATAACATTGTGCTTTAATTATCTAATATCGTGTACTTAACAATAAATTTACATATACAATATACTCCACAAACATTTAGCTGTATCATAAATAATAATAATAAAAAACATAAACAATTTTAAAAATCCATACATGAAATTAAAAAAAAAATGTTAAAATAAAGAATTACTAAGAACACAGTCTCTTTCTTCATACTTTTAGATGGGAAATGAGATATCGTGTTCATGATAGAGAATTAAGTCTATTTCATAAATAATACTTGAGCATGTACATATGAAATCAGCCATTGGGTTCTTTAACAATATTCATCTTGTTATTTTAAATAATTTATAACATTTTTCTAGATGTTAACAAAATGGTTTAATAGGAAAATTATACAGGAATGATATCTGATTGGTTAAACAGACAGCAAAGTGACTTTCAGCCAGCTTCTTCTCAGGTCCCGACAAAAACATTCGCATTTTGCAAATTGAAATATGTTCCTTTTTAAATATTTAATTTAACTTTTGGTTTCAAATATATGTATACATATATAATAGATTTTTTATTTATTTTGTTTTGCTTCGGAACCACGAAAATCTTCAGACTGACAATATTTAAATGCTAAAGTATTGGCTAGAGAAGCGGTAGTCTTCCGTGACGTTAAATATTGCCATCCTAAAAACCGGACAATTGAAAACCTTTATGTAACACAAGGTTTCCGAATATCTCTGATGAAAAACAATAACTACACTTTAAGCTTCACCAGCTTCAGTAATCATCCAGGTCGTAAAAATCGTTGTCAACATCTTCACATTGTAAACTTTGGAAATCAACCTTGTATCGTAGTAAGCCTACAAAAAAATATAAAATTTATTAAAACAACTTAATTAAATTAAAAGTGATCAATAGTGACTATTACTAAAAACCAGTGCAAAGGTAAATAAAACAGTAAATGAAAGATCTAAGTATAACAATTTATAATAGAAGATAATTGTAGGAATGACATGCAAAACCAATCTAATAATTAGCATACAACTAAGCTTAGACAATTAAGAAACTCATATACATCAAATAACATGAAAAAAAAAAAATAACATGCTGCTCAAAATATAGCTTTCTTTTCGAAGAGCCACTAGGAAGAAAATAAATAAAATAAAAACTGAATAACACGACACAGATATTAAAAGAGCCAAAATACACTAAGCGTAAGTGGCTCATTAAGGGCCTCTCTACCTTCTTAATAATCATCTAAATCGAGATCGTCCAGTGGTTCATCAGCCTGAAGGGACTGGAAGTCAACTTTGTAGCGAAGGATTCCTATAAAAGTATTTCCCAATTTTTTTTCTTTCTAAGTCTTGATAACAACAAATTAAATACAACACCTCTTTCCTTAACTATAGGAAAAATAATAGATAATGGAAAAAGAGGTCATAGGCCTAAATTTATAATTTAGGTTTGTTCATACTCGAGATCAAAAATTGTAAAATTCATACATTAAAGAAACTCAATGTTTGTTATATTAAATTAATAAATATACTGCAGTATATCTCGCAATTTAAAATATAACACTGATAAAATAGGGGAAAAAATTAAAAATTTTTAATCAATAAATTATTCACTAAAAGTTTTTCCAAATTTCACCCCATAGCAGGCTAAACAGCCGTCAAGGATCCTACGATGGAACCAAGAGTACAGCGGGGGGGGGGTCCATAGCGATATTTATTTGTCTTAAATTTCGATTATCCCTCATTGCCATACAAATAATTAAATATATTATATTGATCATACGATATAAACATGGATACAATATAAAAATAAAACAAATAATTGTTAGTGGGCCTGACAGAGCCACCAAAAACAATTGTTTATGAAGTAATGCTGAATATAATTCCTCATAGATAGAATGATTATTACAACAAATAATTTAGTCTTGATTTCATAGTTGAAACCAAAAACATTTTTTTTTTTTTTTAAGCAAAACTGTCAGTCTCATAAAGAGTAGGATTTCTTTCCACTTAATATTAGAAAATTAAGGAGTAGATGGAAAATTTACTCTGTGATTTTCCAAGACAACGAACTCCTAAAAAGGACATCAAGGTCCTTGATCAGGTTACTGTTAGATGAGTGTCATTCAGAATGATTTACCACAATGTAAAGTGACATGTTACAGGCAGAAGGGTTTGAGAACTGGTTCACACATTGCAACTGTTGACAACAGAACAACATCAACAAAGACAATTTTGTTCCCACCAAAACATGAATGACATACATAGAGCCATATAACGAGATAATATGTATAAATATTTTTAAAAAAATATAAGATGAAAATGTGCACTAAATAAACCAACATAGCTAGATTTTTATGAATTCACTGGGAAAAGAAAACCAGATATATGAAAAAAATTTAAGGAAGAATCAAGTGGGCAGAACACAATAATTAAAATAATCGTAAGTCTAAAAACTGAAATACATTATGTACCTACTAGTTATCTTTTTAAGAAAAAACACCCTAATTACTTCTTATCTCTTTTATTTTTTCTACCAGAAGATAAAATAACCACAGATGATGAAGATATCAAGCACAGTAACTAAATGGATTATTATTAGAGAGTTTAATATATATTTTTCTCCCCAACAAGATTTAAGCGTTATATTATTATTACTGAGTATGATATATATTTCTCCCTAACAAGATTTACATGTGACATTTCAGAAATAGGTAATAGGCTACGGAGTGAGGATAATTCTTCATCCCACAAACTAGTACAAGGGGATCAAGAGTCTCTCCTAACTTAAGGCTACCTATACACGCAAGGTCTCAAATCAAACAGACAAAATAAATGTTTTATTAATTATATTTTGTTCCTCCTATAAATGACATAATATGATTCTAAGAACCATGAAACATCTATCAATTCCAAAATATATTTTACGTAGAAAACTTCCATGCATTTAAACAATTAATACCGAGAAACCAATTATTTCCTTTTATTGATTAATCATTAATCAGTGTACAACCGAAGTTGTCACCAGCAAGCTTGATTGTTATCACTGAAAGTGGAATATGAGCAAGAAGGGAAGGGTTAGTAAAAACATAAAAACTGTAGTGACAGTGACGCAATAAAGGCAGTTCATTCACATTAACAAAAGGTTAAACATTTAACATTTAAAGTTTAGCGATTAATCTGGTTAGTTTTTTTACAATTATGAACAAACCTAATTATAATGTTAATATTTGGTTTAGTCAAGTACAAGAACAACTTTAAAAGCACAAAACTGATGATACATACCACCAATTCCACCGAACCCGCGGACGAATTGTGATCCTTCTTGAGATTTGTCTGTAATAATTTCAAGGGTGGCACCAAAACTTTTGTAGTTGTTCGCAAGCCATTCCAAAAGGGGCTGGCTTTCAACTAACTCAAGTTCAACCCCGCTCTAAAACAATCAAACAAATACAATTAATTTATAACACAGTAATAATTAGTATTTTAACAGCATTTTTTAGAATAGAGGCAAGTTTTTAAAAACTTTCAAATAGAAACATGTAAATAACAAAACAGATGGTAAATAATGTAATAAAACATTTCCTCTCAAGAGAAAAACATAAAGACAAATACAAATGTTGATATATAAGTTATTTTTAAGATTGCTAATTCATTATTTAGTAAACCAATAATTATTTCAAAGGCTAATATGAAGAATGCAACAAGTTTATCTTTGTAGATAATTAGAATTTTGTACAAAATGTCCCTTTGTTTTATATAAAGCTATTTATTTTGTTAGGAAGTCCAATAGCTAATTCTAACATATTTACTTATAATGATAAATTTTTCTTAACTGCTCTAATGAAAAACGTACATTACATGGCTTATCATATTCTTGACCTAAGCTCTTAAATTTGTTGTTTCTTTTTTCACTTTTTAGTACCATGGCAGAAAAACAATAAGGAAATACTGATTCTTATTTTAAAATGCTACATTTGTTTTGTTTTTTCTAAAAACGTATATTTAAATGGAGAGAGAGAGAGAGAGAGAATAAACAGGAAGAATCTTAGTACTTGATTACTTACTTCTTTATCAGTAAAGTGGGTCTTGTCTTTCTCTTGCTCGGGAGTGAGGTGCAGAACTTTTTCTTCGGCGCTGGAATGATTCTTGAGTACATATCGTTGTATGTCAAGGTTTTCCCAACATATAAGGGTTTCGACCGAACCAAGTTCTAGGGCACGCAGCGTATCTTCAACACCAAAACAATATTTACCAGTATCTTGACTGATTTCATCAAAATAGCGACCTGTAAATAGATTATCATAAACTCGGATCATTATAAAATAAAAACAAATGCCGAGTAATATGGATTGCTTATGTAACAAAATAGTTGATAAATCTATTTCAATTAATGAACTTTTTGATATTTTCGACTGAACTATTAGTCAATTTCTCAAGAGCCGATAATGGGCTAAATTTCTAAATGAGCACTAAGCTCACTGATGGAAAACAGACCGTCTCTCTACTCAATACTTAAAATCACTGATGAGCCGTTTCCACTGGCTAGAAGAGGAGGGAGATCACGTTACCACTAAATTGTAATTTATGTTTCTAAAATCCACAATAACTAGTATTTTACAGTATTTAATCTTCCAAGGAAATATTTTGTGCAGAAGAAACTTTATTGCTTAATTAATTTGGCTTTATAGTGCTGAAATAAGGGTACATAAGTAATAAAAAACATGATTAAGGGGAAGGAATAGATGGTATATAGCCAAAAAAGTTAAAGGATTATTTCCAACTAATAATTAATATTGATAAATAAACCTTACCAAAGAGGAGGGAATTAAAATCAAGTTAATATAACATGAGTATAAATATCAGCGTATTTATTTCACTAACATATTGATCCCACAAGCTTCATTCACTTTATAATTCCTATATTACCCACTACAAAAAGAAATTGCTCACCCAAGACTATTTTGTTATAAAATAAAAACAATTAGGTAAACTTACCGAATTCAAATACATCATATCTCATCTTAACATAAATAAATCACTGATGGAATCAGAGTTGAGTTCAGAAACTGACTCTTATCGATCAGAAAAAACTATCGGACTTTGGTTGGTGACAATAATTGTTTAATGGGATTTATACGGTTGGTTGATAATGAGTGACAACCTTTTCTGGAATAATAAAAACTTATTGTCCAAAAAACAATTCATTGACTAAGTTTGATAAGAGAAGTAGCAGCAATTATCTATGTTAAATACATATCTCTATGTATATAAATCATAACATAAGAAACAGGATCTCCACAAGAATGTGTATATATAAAAAACAATTCATTGACTAAGTTTGATAAGAGAAGTAGCAGCAATTATCTATGTTAAATACATATCTCTATGTATATAAATCATAACATAAGAAACAGGATCTCCACAAGAATGTGTATATATAAAAAACATGTGACATTAGTGGACAAAATTTATCTCTTTCAATGAAAATAATAGCCAAAACCACATGCCACATCATGACGTGATAAATTATGAAAAACATTAATTAATTATGTAAGTAAAGGACGAAAAAGCAATTATAGCAGACCAAATCAATCAAAATATTTTACTTTGTAATGAATTAGAAAACCACCGTCTCAAAATTGGTACCAACTCAAGTAGAATTTTTATATTACAAAAAGTAAGATTACCATGAAACAAATAAGAGAGCGAGTCGAGCAACCAGTCATAAAAATTAATTATTTTGTCAAAAAAAAAAAAAAAAAAAAAAAAAAAAATACAACACAAGCACACAATCACTTGTGAAAACATTATTTCAAATCAAACCAGCTCCTGACAAGAATATAGACTCACTATCTTGACAACAAAAGCATTCTTATATCATTTAATATTAAATTAATAATAATAAAAATAAAAATATAATAGTAGGCATATAAATGCATGTATGCAGAATCAGTGTCATAGAAACGATATCATAACATTAGTCCTATAACCGTCAAACCACATTTTTCACCTAAAGTTGTGATTGAATCTTGAAAGTTTGATGTATTAGTTACCTGCTGGTAGTTTTAATAACTAAATACGTCTTAAGAAAACTTACAGGTCAAAACAATTTTATAGTTCATAAAATTATCGACAGATAATAAATCCATCAAATTTCAAGATTCACTAATTTGCAACCCATCTCTTTTGTAAAAGCTATTTCTAGTTGCTTAACTGGGTTTTGGATGATAATTGATAATGATAAGAATATATGATAATAATGATACAGTTGGTAACACAAAGGAAACATACCGATCAATTTCTTTTCTTGAATAAACTTTACATTCTGAAGGGATTCAGCAGCCAATTCAATAGCTTGGTTAAATCCGTTTTCTCCACCGTAAGACACATCTACCAGCTTAATGATTTTAGCTTGCAAACGCTAAAAGGAAATAAAGCTATAATTATTTCAAGATTAAAAAATTAAAATATTTATACATACATAATAGATCATTAACTACAGTTACTTTATGGGTAAAGCATTGCAGGAAATGAATTTATTTTAATAATGATATAGAAATAATAAAATCGACTTGTTAATGCCATAATATATAATTACCTTATAAATAATTATGAGAGATAGTTGACCGTGGATGATAAATGAGGAGAAGATGGTTGGGGGTGCGGTCAATGAAACACAAATAAGTATGACTAACTTATTTTAATGTGCCGACGTTTCGGCTAGAGTTTCTAGCCTTCTTCAGGGCTGCTCGCTGAAAGGTGTTGTTAGGTGCTCAACTTTTCAGCGAGCAGCCCTGAAGAAGGCTAGAAACTCTAGCCGAAACGTCGGCACATTAAAATAAGTTAGTCATACTTATTTGTGTTTCATTGACCGCACCCCCAACCATCTTCTCCTCATTTACCTTATAAATAGTATTGGATTTGGTTGTTTGAGAAGAAAAATATGATTATATTTGTGTGTTATAATGAATAATAGGGGCAGTTGCTAAGAGTTAATTACCGTTGCTAAGAGGCGTCGCCATGATAGAGTCTAAGCAGTCCTGTCTGCGTTTGGTTATTTTATTAGACATTTTTTGAGGGGTTTAGTCATCATTACAGTTCGGAACCAGACCTTTTCTGTGTTTCTACTTTAATATGAGTTCCGGCTAATTAGTGGCCATGATAGCGTCTCAGCAGCCCTGTCTACGTTTATAGTTTGATAGTTTAGACATTTTTTGAGTGTTTTTTTTTCTGTGTTTCGACTTTAAAATGAGTTTCGGATAATTAATTTTCATAATTAACAGATGCTAAAATTTAAATAATGAATTAAAAATATAAGAACAGCCTTTATAATTCATGTTAAAAATTATTTAATAAAAAATCAATCCTACGGAGATCAAAAGTACAATAGGTAAAAAACAGTAATAGTTAATTAATAATACAAGACCCGTGAAAGAAGTCATGTTAAATCTAGACCTGTGAAAGAAGTCATGTTAAATCTAGACCCGTGAAAGAAGTCATGTTAGATCTAGACTCGTGAAAGAAGTCATGTTAAATCTAGACCTGTGAAAGAAGTCATGTTAAATCTAACAAAATGCAATAATGTACCTTTTCAATACCATTATCTTCAGTATTAAATCTATTAATAACAAGCATCCTCGAAAATATGACGTTATAAACTATTTGTACTTGTAATAATATAAATTTACAATTTATTAATTGATATACAAACATATCAAGCTTGTGATAAAAATGTTTTGGACCATATCTTTACTAAATGGATATGAACAAATTTGCCATATGAGGACATAAATTAAAAGAATTTTTTTTCTTAAACCGCAAATATATAATATTAAGGAATATTTTTAGTATGCCCTACATATATGTAACACACTCATATAATTGTCTCTATTTCTTTAGTATCTGTAAAATAATTTAATACATTTCGCCTTAATTTACAAAAAAAATAATCTTTAGTTATAGTGCTAAATCAAGATTGGTATTAATAGAAATCATAGAGAAACTATTAAAACAATACAGAAAAGAGACCAATAATAATACTAAAATAGATGATATTAAGATACCGATACATACCGGATCGAACATATCAGACTGACTGAGTTCAGTCTTAAAATCAGCACTACCCGCCAATATTAGACCAGCAATATTGGGTTTATCGTTAGTTATAAAAAGGGTTGTTGCAACTTCCGCTACTTTCCTAACGTAATTATGTCGCTTTTCCATTCTCAAACGAGCGAAACGAAGGGCAGATTGACCACCACGACCTAGGAAATAAAAAAGCATTATTAATTTACATATTTAATAATAAATAATGAATAAAACTAAGAAACTTAACAATGAGTAAAACTAAGAAACTATAATGAGATGAAATTATTTAAAACATCAAAATATATTTCTAAGTCTTTAGTCAAATTAGTAACTGCATTGAATTATAAACAAAACTTCATAAACGCAACAAGAATCATTATTATACCAAGGGCCAGTGGCAGAGACACGAGTTAATATCAAAATAGCAAATAAAATTTATCTTAACTTGTCTCACTTTTTGCCATTAAGAAGATTCCCTATAGTGGTGATAGTACTAGGTTTTAACATAAATTGAGAATGAGAAGAGAGAGCTTCGTCGTCGTGAAATATTTCAAAATCTACAATTATGGAGCTAAACCCTCTTATAGGAGAGGTGAGATTTTTGTGTAATCTGAATTATAAGTATCCAGTAAGAATTCCACTATATATATAATAAAATGATAAAAAGAGTTCATTACTTTGAATTAATTTATTTCCTAAACATTTAGCTTCTTATAATAAAAAACCAAAAACAACCTGTTGGTCATTAGAACTTTTTAGAAATAAAATATACTAGGATACCTTTATCATTATTAGTTTTATTGGAAGAAAATAAAAAAATAAAAATGAAAATTTAAGCTAAACAGTTTTTCAGAACTCGTAACACAACCAACGCAAAATTCACATTTAAGGAAAACATCTCAACTCCTTCCTTCTTAATCAAAATGAATCATTCCCCTCCCTCCCGAACAGTGAGTTGATAACAAACTCTGATTGCAGATAATTTAGCTTATATTTAATAGCCATATTTTCTACCAATGATAAAATAAATCAAGGTAAAATGTTTTTTTTAGATATTTTCTCTCTAGCCTTTCCTTAAATGAAAAAAACATGAAACATATGTTTTGGCACACTTAAGGAAAAAGCATTATCTAACGACATGGTTTGATAAAAGTTGATTTCTATATCATATAAAATTGGATATTTGATAGATATAGAAGTGATAATGAGATATTGCAGTATGAAATCGAAATATTCATGTAATGGCAAACATCAACCTAACTTTGAACTATTGCATAGTTCTCAGAATCGACAAAATCATTCATTGGTGCAACAAATATACACTTGAGATATATCGTAATCTTAGTATTCAACAAAATAAAACTCTTAATTTACACTTGCTTAATTAAAGAGAATTAATATAAATGAGATACACACAATAAATATATTTCTGTTTAAAATGCAGCTTTAACTATATAAAACGGTTGCCAATGATTTTGTATTCAACTCCTGATATTATTGAATACTGTTATAGTTGTTTGTAGCTTAGTGTTATTCACTAAGCTAATTACTTTTTAGAAAATAAAGTTAGTTTAAAAAATATGCTAACAAATTAATTGCTTGCATATTAGGAGTTGTTGAGTCATATTTAAAAATTTACACAATTGTGACATTGTTGGGACAAATTATCATGTCTAAACGCCAACAAGAGTGATAGTATTTAGGATAACTTCTCCTTACAAGCGAAACATATGAAGTCCAATATGTGAATTCTGAAAGATTCAAATTTATGTTTAGAGAAAATTACTTCAGCTAATATTACACAAAATTGTTAACTCTTGGGCACCACAAGTCTAATGGTTATAATATTTCAGATCAGAAAAACAAATAAAAGCTGAACTTGAAAACCTTTATAAAGAACTAACCATGCTTCTTAGGTAAGTCGACAGTGAACTTATGAAGAACTTCTCGCGTGTTTCCTTGCAGGGTTCCAAACAGAGCTCCATTACCATCCATAACAATAAAACCGAATTTATTATCATCTGCCAAAAGTGCAGTTAAAGCTTCTGTATGAAACTGAAAGAAAGTTTGAAACATACAAGGTTAATATAACCATATAAATACTACTTAACTAACACATATTATTCATAATTAGTCAGAAATGTGAGAGTAGAAAATAAGATGCAAGTTAAAACTAACCTTATTGTCACAAAGATAAAGCGATGTATTAATGGGTTTAAATGGTTCAAAATCTATATTAACTTTTTTTTCCTTCCCTTCTTCAGTCACTATTGTCCCACAATAAATAACAAGGCCATTAGGGGGAACTAGAAACAAGACAAAAGTAATTATGACACTAAGGGTAATTTCCTAACTAACAAAAACTGAAATATAACTCACCTTTAGTATAAAGTTTCAGTCTATGTTGCACAGAAGTGATTGCACCCAGTACGGACAGCCTATTAACTCTCGACTTGATGTTGGAGGCGGTACCAAATTCATCAGCCAACATTTTGCTAACCCTAGAAATCTGGTCCTTGGGTGGTATTATCAAAGATATCATGCTCGTACCATTCCTAAAATGTCAAAAATTCAATACAACACATGCTTTTGGATAAGTGTTACACAATAAATCACCTTCAATATGCTCCAACTGACCCTCTAGCCATCTCCAAACTTTTGATGAGCTTCTTTATTTTCCAAATTTCAACATTGCGATCTGAAGATGTTTCTTCAGTATTGTATGAGGAAGACATCGTATTGTATTAAAAAAATTAAACTACACGTGAAAAAAAATAAGTAAATTATATGTCTCTTTAGATAATTGATAACCACACACACACAAAAACTCGTATTAATCAAACGCCAAGTATAAAGGAATTTATCAAATAATAGCAATAAGGGACTAAAATATTTATAAAACTTTATAAACTTTCTCGAACAGCAGAATGATGCACAAGGCCTTTATCCACCTGAAACCAGTTATATCCGGATATCTAACCACGACAGGTTTCGTTAGAGGGATTTAAGAGAAAGGTGGAGATGTGTTTGCTCGTATAAGTCGCACCAATATACATTTCTAAACTAATACGCTAATGCTATCGATAAGAAGAAGGCAAATTAATAAAAGAGAAGAACCCAAAGAGCCATGTGGTTAAAAATGGCTAGTGACAAGAACTATGCTACCCCTGTACTCCCATTCACCCAGTTCTACTTTATTGACGTCACGATAGCTCACTTGATTCTATCTTCCTATCTACCGCATTATTTAATATTTAGATTATTTTATCAGCTACCTAATGCAATTAAAAATTATATAATTTGAAACAATTTAGAAACAATTTAAAAACAATTCATACACGGCCTACGACAGAATGAAATGAAACAGATGAATGATAAAACACTGGCGGGTAAAATTGAGCGCTAAATTTGAATTCAAAAGATGAATTGAAAATTTCATTAATATTTTCAAAACAATACTCACTTTAATTTGTAACTTTTTATACCATCAATAAAAAAAAAAAATAAAAAATACTTAATTTTATATTTTCAATTAAAAAAAAATCTGACCTTTGGTTACTAACATTATTCGTTCGTATTTCTCAAATATATATATTTAAAAAAAAATCATTTAATATTTTTTTTTATCATTATGAAGCATCTGTTGAGTATTTTCTACACTTATGTATAGCACGCGGTCGTAAAATATGCTCACTGAAAAAAAAAAAAAATTAAAACGTGAAAATGTTTGTTAATTACTTTTCAACCGGGAGTCAGCCCGTATCTTAATACAATGATTAAACTTTTAAGAATACAAATTTTCGTAAAATTAGTTGAAAAATCAACGTAATCAGCTCTAAATTATCCAGTAATGCTAAAGAGTTAACAATAAATGTGAGTGCCTCATTAAAAAAATATATACAAACAAGAATTATTATTTGTTTTTATAAGATTAAAAAATATAGGAAGACAAATTTTCCGTCTGGTGCAGATAGTTAAGGTCAAAAATATTGTTCTATATGGGAAATCGATCACTAATAAAATATTTTTAAACAAATAAAAAGATATCAAACTGACATAACACCTTTTAAATAAAACATGTTTGGGATAGGTATTCTCTGCACTTGAAATCTTCAATAAATATGTTCTGTCAGGTGAAGAAACCTACAAAGCAATATGGATACCATTGGTAGTAACAGCCTGGGGGGGGGGGGGGGTTGAAGAATAAATCAAGTTTTTTCCAGTCAGTATCAAAACTTTATTTATTAATTATTGGAGAAGTTTGTCGGGGGTAAGTAGTAGGCCTACCTTCTACGCCATAACCCCTGATGAAGACCTGAAATTCAGGTCGAAACGTCGGCATAAAATAAATAAATATGGTTTTGCTTATTTATGTTGTTCTTTGCTGACCACACCCTCCGACAAACTTCTCCAATCATTAATCTACGGTCAACTATCTACACCTCAAAACTTTATTTAAGTAGATAACCATTCAAAATAAATAGTCTCTAATGCTATAAATGAAAAAAAAAATAATAATAAAGAATTGAAACAAATCATTCCTTTAGTGAAACGATAAATGGGACGACGAGCAATGGACCACCTCAAAAATTGTTTCATCAATAATGATATTATGCATGGTAACGTTTATAACATGCACTTATAGCTTCCTGTTAATGGATATTCCTATTTCAAAAACACAATATAAGTACTCAATCTTTTCAAAATTCTATGTATACGAAGCTAATTATAAATGTTGCGATGGTTCTGAAAAGCTGCCCGTCCCAATTGCGCCTTGGACCGATTGACGCATTTCATTATAAAAAGAAGTTTAGCAAATGACCCCAACTTATTATGCATAATTTCCTCGAATTAGCGAGCGCTCTAACGGGAGCACATTAAGATAACAATGTATTATTTAATGGCGTAATTGTTTCAAATTTATCAGATCACAAAAAATAAACAGCATTCTGATCTAAAGTTAATACAAATAAGTATTGTTTTCTTTGATAATTTTAAATTCTACACAGATTTTTTTTTTCGAAAGATTTAATAAGAAGGCAAGTATTCCTCAAACTGCGGAAGTAATACATAAGTAGTCCTGGAAATACAAACTTTATGTTCTTTTTCTTTTCTTATGTCGGCCCAAGACTCCCGTTGGAGTCCTACACTGCCCCTGTTGTTATATAATAAAAGAATGGATATGAGGATGTAAATTATTATTATTTATTCAATTTTAAAAATCTAATTTGGATTCTGCCATGAATTTGCACGCCTGAATAGTAGCCCTATCTAGATCTACCAGCCCTTGAAGGAAAGCGTTATTGTTTTGGATGAGGGGATATTTAATCCTGTATTTGTCATATCTACTGCAATTTAGTATAATATGTAATGGGTCCTCGATAGAGTTGCATGTCGAACATTTATCATTATTTTTAACTTTAATTAATGTCAAGCCGCGATTTGTACGACCGTGGTTAATTCTTAATCTTGTAAGTAAGACTATATCTTTTCTGTTCAGCTTGACACAAGTGTTAGAGAACCATGGGCGTGGAGAGACGTTAGGTTGGATAGTGAAATGATCTTTACCTTTCCAACTTGACTCCCAGACCTATCCTACCATTCACTAATGAAGTCTTTTTTTAACCATCTAAAAATTTCCTGTAAAGGTAGTTTCGCAGTTTCTACTCTTCCCGAAGATCGTTTTGCTATCTTGTCAGCTCGCTCATTGCCGTACAAACCCACATGACCTGGAACCCATTGGACCTTAAATTTGTTATTTGATGAACTATGAACTTCTTCTATTATGTTCTTTATTAGGTAAGATGAAATATGTTGCCGATGTATGTTTTTGAGTGAATTGCATACGGAAGCGGAATCTGTTAGAATTACGAGTTTTGTATTCTTATATTTTCTGTTTGCTATTTTAAAAGCTTCAACGACACCGTATAATTCAGCACTGTATAAGCTGAACTTGGTGGGGAGGTTAATCGATGTATCCTGGTTATATTGGACATCATATATCCCGACTGCAACTTTGTTTTTATCTAATCATTTATTTAATTTTACGCATCTAAATGCGTCTGTATAAATTTTTAGATAATTTTTACTTAATGTTAGCCGGAGCGAAAATGATATTGTTTCGAAATGTAGCCCGATTCTGCCGATCGGCCTCTGCCGATGTCACTCAGTCTACACCAAAAAACTGTTTAGTTTATTTCAAAACTGTTTCCTCTATTAAACAAGTGCAAAAATTAAAATTTTGACTTATCTTCATGAGATGTCCCATATAAATTGTTATAATAATTTTTCATGATGACTGTTGATAGAATGATTCCCAATTGTAGTTGTTTTTTAGTTAATATTTGAAATTAAAAACCTCAAGTATTCCAATTTGAAGCTACTAAAAACCAATAAAATAATAATTTATTAGGCAGTAATTGCACTCCAACGGTGTGTTTCGTAGTTTACAGTCATGACATAATTTACTGCCACGATAGAAAACTGTCATGGCAGTAATGTCGTACTGGGTGTGGCGTGATAGTTGATAGTACAACTAATGTCGGTGGACAAACAAGCGCGTAAACTGCCACACCCACTATCATAAGTATACTCCTTAACAGTTAATTATCGCAACATTCCAACTTTATCTAATGTAATGATCATATGCAGAAAAACCTCTTTACATATTCGTCCAAAAACTGAAAATTGTATTAGCCCCGGGTCCCAAAAGCAATTCACAATGCGCCCAAAAACCAATCCACCAAGGACCTCAAAAACCAATTTGTACAACTTAAAAGTGTATCAGCCTCGACCCCCAAAAATGAATCCGCCCCAGGCTCCAAAAACAAATCCGTCAGAGTCAAAAATTATTTTCATTCCAAGCCTCAAAAATAAATCAATGCCGAGCCCAAAAAATAAATATGTCATGAGAACCAAATGGTCCAGGTACGCCTATGTTGTGAAATTCAATATCTAAGCAAAATAAAAATTAGTTAGGATAAGAAGTGTCTTAGGATTAATTAAAAGCTTAAATTAGATCAAGGCCAAATAAGCTAAAAATTAATTAATCTCTCATTGAATTTCATCTGGTAGTTAACATAAATTTCCAATGAGGATTAAACAACTATGAAAGATCAGACCTCGTAGCATATAAAAATTAAACTTTATACAATTTTTTTTACCTTAATTTAACTTGAAGAAATTAATTTAATTTATCATATTAATTAGATTGCAATTATTGTTATTATAGGTGAGGTTCTACGGTGGTAGTGATAACTGTCTCAGCCTCTAACATGATGTAAACTGACATTTGCTGTCGTACTATTAGGATTTGTTTCTTAGCTGCTAGTACAGAACTATCCGCGCATGCGCAACAGGCACATGGCACGTGGGACCTTCGGATATTAAGTCGTGTGATCTGATCTGAACGATATTTGCCTACGACAAAATCATAAATTTGTTAAAATAAACAATTTTTCTGCCTCACAAGCGGTTTTAAATATTAGACCTAAGTGAATTCGCCTTAATTATTATGTGGAAGGCAAATGATGCATTTATTTCACAATACATTTATCAAACAATATAAGTTAAATTACTTAAGAGACTCGATTTCTTTAACTAGTTATTGTAAAACAATTAATCTAGCAATTATAGCTAACATATATATGATTAAATATGCTCTCATAGCACTTTTTATAAAGGTTTTTTAATCCTAACATTACTCTTTTTTTTCAAAGTTCGATGTTATTTTGAACAGTTACGATCTCTTTTATTTAGTTTCTAATTCTCAAACATATAAATAATTTATTTGAAAACATTAACAGAGAGAAATAGTGTAATTGAGAGACAAAGAAGGAAATGGAGTAGAAAGAGGCAGGTACTTAGAAGGAGGTAGAGAGGTTTTGTCCATGTCCAACCGGCTTTAACTGGTTTAAGCAGGTACAACTTCACTTTCAGGTTTTTTATTTACTTTTTAAAATTATATTTCTAGCTGTGAGTCAGCTCATCCAAATACATAAAATGCGTATATTCGAATACATATCTAACAACAACAATTGCGTCTTATGTATAGATTACTACAAAGCGAAACTACAAATGTAACTCACATTACGAGATTATTTCTCATTTTAATATAATTAATTATATACATTATAAAATTCGCAAGTTTCTTTGAACAAAAAATAATATATTCTATAAGTGTTGAATAGATAAAGTCGCGCGGGTTGGTCGAAACCAGTTCGTTATAAAACCGATACGGTGTAAATATCTTTTATCAGTTTTTGTTTCAGAGACCTTATTCGGCTACTGACGACTGGAAAATACCAGATTATAAGTGGTTTCAACTCTTTAATTGCAATATATTACTTCACAAAACCGAAAATAAATTTTTAAAAAAAATTGTAATTTCAAATCGATTTTTGCATGTTTTGATGAATACTGACACAATTCTATTGTTATTCTTCAGTAAGCATACATTTCCCGACTAGTATCAGCCAAATGCATCTCAATATATAATTATAATTATACATTGAGTCAATATCAACTTACAGTTTTGAAATTAATTTTTGTATGCAGTATGATATTTATTTACTACTTTCATCAGAGTTTGGATGTCCTTATTTATTGAGAAAAAAAATATCATCAGATTATGTTGAGAAATCAGAAGTACTGAGATGACTTATGCAACAAAATCTAAAAAATTATGGAAGAGAAAACTAATTAGTGAGGATCATATTTAGAGACCTCTTCAGGTCCAATAGAGCCCTGAGAAATAATTTGAGCCGAAAGTAGGTACAACGTAAGTACCTAATAAGGGCTCACACGACGAGCTCAAAAGAGAGAGAGAGAGAAAAGAAAACAGGTTATTCCAAGAACGGCAATTTCTTAACTAGCACTCAATCATAGATACTTCTTTAAGAGTTGTTCCTAAATTTGATTTTTTTAAAATGTAACGCAACACCAATGCAATAATTATATTACAGTATTACTAATTGTATTACTAGTTTACTATGGTATATGATTTACTGTATTACGCGCTATTAGTACTACACTACTAAATGCTAATACTAGTATTACAGGCTATTAGTATAACTAAATGCTAATACTAGTATTATTAAATGGAACTGGACGTACACAGTATACAGCTGGTAAGTAATGCAGCACAATAAAATAAGTTTATCTTAATTAACCAATCGGAAGAGTTTCCTTCAGTTATTAAATTTCAGAATTTTACTTCAAATGTGATCCCTATTTACCTGTACTATCATTCCCTTACCTGTACAATCCCTTTACCTGTACTATCCCTTTAACTCTACTAGCTCTTTACCAGTACTATCCCTTTACCACCACTATCCTTTACCTAGACTATCCCCATACCTGTACTATTCCGTTTAACTATACTAGCTCTTTACCTGTACTATGCCTCTAATTCTACTATCTCTTTACCTGAACTATCCCTTTACCTGTACTATCCCTTTCAACTCTACTAGCTCTTTACCTGTACTATGCCTCTAATTCTACTATCTCTTTACCTGAACTATCCCTTTAACAGTACTATCCCTTTCAACTCTACTAGCTCTTTACCTGTACTATGCCTCTAATTCTACTATCTCATTACTTGATCTATCGCTTTACATGTACTATTCCTTTTAACTCTACTAGCTCTTTACCTGTACTATGCCTTTAATTCTACTATCTCTTTACCTGAACTATCCCTTTAACAGTACTATCCCTTTCAACTCTACTAGCTCTTTACCTGTACTATGCCTCTAATTCTACTATCTCTTTACTTGATCTATCCCTTTACATGTACTATTCCTTTTAACTCTACTAGCTCTTTACCTGTACTATCCCTTTAATTCTACTATCTCTTTATTTGAACTATCCCTTTACCTGTACTATTCCTTTTAACTCTACTAGCTCTTTACCTGTACTATCCCTTTAACTCTACTATCCTTTACCTAGATTATACCTTGACCTCTACTATCCCTTTACCTCTACTATTCCATAACAACAAGTTCCTCAGAATTGCCGAAAACTTTTCATATTACACAAGAACAATTGAAACGCATTAAGAACTAAATATAGACAGAAGAAATTAATACATGAACAAATTTACTCATAGTTTCTAACATTATTGCCCCCCTAAAAAAAAATTATAAACAACAACGACCCGTAGATATAAACATAAGTGAACTAAACATATATTGTATATATGTATATATATAGTTGACCGTAAACATTGATATATAAGAAGATGGTCAGGGTTGTAAGTTGTAAACTATTTTTGTTTCACTTTTGACCGCAACCCATCTTCTTATATAAACATATATTGCATTGAAAATCATCAACAAAGATCTGTATTTTATTTTAATCAAAACTTGTATTTTTCTTTCTTTCAATAAATAAAATATATAAGGCCGTATACCGAAGCAACATATAAATAAACTAGTCTGCGCATTAATATTCCTGAAATAAAACGTTTTAACTCTATAAAAAAAATTCCAATATCATTTAATCATATTTTTTATTGGTTATTTTTAAGCAAATCACCATTTCATTTTGGGTTTGGGGGGGGGGGGGAAGAGGAATAATTTTTTTTCCCCAAAACCTAAGTGTTGTTCCCAGCAGGCAGTCGGTACATTATTCTTGTTCTGGATTTTGTCTATTTATCTTAGTGTTGTTTATTATGTCTTCGATCGAGATCGATCCTCAACACAATAAACTAGAATCGATATAGTTCTATTACTGATCGATCCTCAAAACAATAAAGTAGAATCAATATAGTTCTATTACTGATCGATCCTCAAAACAATAAAGTAGAATCGATATAGTTCTATTGCTGATCGATCCTCAAAACCCACAAAAATACGAATATATAATTACATACACATATGTAATTGCTGATTTGATATTTTCATATTTACGATTTTGTACAATTGGAATAGTAGTTAATATAACTTATTATCACACTAGGTAATGAAATAAACATTTAACTCAAGAATTAGATGAAAATTTAAATACAGTTTATGGATTAATTTTTTTTTGCCAATAATGTAATGAGGGCGAATACAGTATTATTCGGAAGGGAGGGGATTTAATTAAAAGAAGGATTTCTCAAAACAAGTATTACTCAAAATTCGCAAGTAATACTCAAATATTATTACAAATGCATAATAATTCCTAAAAGTACAAACAATATGGTAGTGTGTTCGAAAATGATGTTTTTACATAGGTTTTGGAGAAAAATAAAGTGAAGTATGAGATGAACAGGGTTGGGTCAAGACAAGTAGGGACCCAATGTGAAAATCTTGTTTTTGAATACATAATAGGGCACATCAAAAATGTACATAGAAATATAAGCAGGCATTTGTAGCCGTAGAAATTGAGGCGTCGGCCGTAACATCTTCGGAACTGCAGGGGCGCCGGTTCGAATCTGACTAAAGGGTGGGGAAGGGGGTTGACACTTTTCTCCACGGAATGAAAACTTGCACCCTCCACCCCCCCTTTGGTTGGAATAGGTTGGCTAACTGACCCCTATCTCCCCACTCAGGTTAGAAAAGGTTTGGCTAACAGATACCTCTCTCCACTCAGGTTAGAAAAGGTTTGGCTAACAGATACCTCTCTCCACTCAGGTTAGAAAAGGTTTGGCTAACAGATACCTCTCTCCCCACTCAGGTTAGAAAAGGTTTGGCTAACAGATACCTCTCTCCACTCAGGTTAGAAAAGGTTTGGCTAACAGATACCTCTCTCCCCACTCAGGTTGGGAACCGGGGAGGAGAGGATGAAGGTAACTATCTATAGCTAACTATCTTAACGCTAATATAAATCTGAAAAAAAGGATTTAACCAATGTTGGCACTTTTTTAGAAATCTATAAAGTCCCTTATTATTAATAAGTATTTTTACAAGAATAATAGAAAAATTTAGAAGGAAAATAAAACTTATGAATATGAAGGAGGCTACTACGTCAATACGTTACGTAGTTTGGGACAAAGCCACTGCTCATTTCGATCTCAATAGAAAAATTCATCCAAAGAAAATTTTAACTTTTAATATATTGTTTA